>NW_015275393.1:0-362 GCF_001447785.1 Gekko japonicus
CAGGTCCCGCCTGGAAGCTGGCATCCCTACTTGCTCTTTCCTGCACATAGGAAAAGTGGAATCAGAGCTGCTAGAATAGCAGTGACAGCTGATACCTCTCCGGGGATTCAAGTTGCGTAGGTGAACACCACCAATACCAGCTAAGCCTGGTGGCGTCAGGCCAGGGAAGGCCACGGTCTTATTTCAGATTAATTAATTTTTGTTTCTGAAAGAGGCTGATTCACATATACCCTGACGTCACCTGATATCACCTGAAAATTGGACACGATGATAGGTGGCTGAGCCAGTGGCCTCCATGGGAAGGTCTTTCGCGTGAGATGATATCAGGTGGTGAGCGGGACATTTTCTTTGTGGTGCAGTTT
>NW_015275394.1:0-362 GCF_001447785.1 Gekko japonicus
TATGTCCCTCCTTTCCCCATGTTTTAAGGCAGTTTACAAACTCAAATTTAAAATATACCATAGCCACCAAATAACACCCCTCTCCCCTTAAAAATGTCTGTAGTTTACACCACATTTTAAACCCTTCCCCCCAAAGTGTTTTAGCACCCCCTAGGTACCTCTCGAGATGGTGGCCCCCTCAGCTCCTCGGGAAATGTATTACATGATGGAAAAAGCATGGGCTGTGATTGATGCTAGGTGGGCCACCCTAAGCTGTGGAGCAGGTGGCAGCTTAAAGGTGACAGCTGGTTCACAGGGCCATATGGAGAGGTATTGAGAAATACGGATCCTGGGCCATAAAATGCTTTAAAGGTCATAACCGC
>NW_015275395.1:0-363 GCF_001447785.1 Gekko japonicus
TGGGAGGGAAAAGTGCAGCTCGAAACCACGTTCAAATGGCCCGGGGCAGCACCGTACTGACTGCAAAGTCACCCTTGAAGGGCCATAAAACAGCCATAAGTCTATGTAGGAGGTACCATAAAACCCAACGATTGAAGGAAGCAAAACCAGCATGCAGTCTGTAGGGTATCATAAAATCCAATCAAAGGAAGTGAGAAGGGCCTGCAATGCAGAGGGGAATTTCTGTTCCAACGAGGGTTTTGCGAAACAACGGAGGGAAAAGCCGGTGCAGGATCAGCCTGTGACCTGACGGCACCATCAAGAGGCTACTTGGGGATGCTTCATAGACAGGGGGATGATGGAGGTGCAGAGTTACCAGTAGTC
>NW_015275396.1:0-362 GCF_001447785.1 Gekko japonicus
CTCTCTGTGTGGCTTGGTCATTGGCCCTGGGCTCTATCTCAGCACAGGGTAATAACAGTGAAACCAGGCTTAAGCTGTAAATCAGCCTGGGCTGTCGGAGGAAGGGGAGGAGAACAGTCCAGTCCTCTGTTAACATGTTCAGGTTTTGTTTGTGTTGTGCTTCAACAAGGCAGGAGCTTCCTTGGATAGCATAATCCCTTCATGACCACTTGGAATGCTGAGGTTCTGGACACACTGCATGGAATTTTAGGTCTGGAAGAGACCTCAAAGGTTTTCTATTGCAGCTTCCAATGCACCGAGGAGTCAGTCGTCCCCGTCCCCGTGAAATTGACCCGTACAATTAAAACGTGTAGCAAGTTTAA
>NW_015275397.1:0-362 GCF_001447785.1 Gekko japonicus
TTTGTCAAGTCCAAGGCCGTCAGGAATTTGGCCTGTCCCAATTGGTCTATTAACATGTCAACCCGTGGCATGGGGTAGGCGTCGAAGGTGGACAGTTTATTCACCTCCCGATAGTCCACACAAAACCTTATTGAACCATCGGGCTTTGGCACTAGCACGATGGGGCTACGCCAGGCACTGTGGGAGGGCTCGATGATTCCCATCTGAAGCATTTCCTGCACTTCCCGGCCGATGACCTCCCATTGTTTCCGGGGTAGCGGACGCCATCGCGCTCGTGCTACTTTGCCGGCAGCGGTCGGTATATAATGGGTTGCCAGGCGGGTATGCCCGGGAGTGTTGGCAAACACCCCTGGCACCTGGTC
>NW_015275398.1:0-362 GCF_001447785.1 Gekko japonicus
TTATCAGTTTTAAAAGACATGAATTTTGGCCCCAAATTTATACGCACAATCGATAATTTGTACAAGGATTCATTTATCAATATAAAAGTCAATGGTTCACTCTCTGATTCCATTCACTTACAAAGAGGGACACGGCAGGGGTGTCCCCTGTCACCAGTGCTTTTTGCCATGGCTATTGAGCCTCTAGCTCATGCGATAAGATCACATAAGGATATATCAGGTATTACAATTGGAGACTCAGAATACAAAGTTTCCTTGTTTGCGGATGATATGATTTTATACCTGACTAACCCAGAAAGGTCTATACCTAATCTGACGCTGTTACTCAGCAATTTCAGCAAGGTATCAGGTCTTAAAATTAA
>NW_015275399.1:0-362 GCF_001447785.1 Gekko japonicus
GCATCCCAGGCATCTCTTAGTACTCAGTGCAATCCTTGGGGGAGGGGCAAAAGTATTCTGGGATCCATCTGGCTGCTATGCCAGCACACCTCAGAAATATGTCACCATAAACGGGAGATATACCAGTGCAGTGCCCCGCCGGAGCTTGACTGCTGGTGTGACCCCCTGCACTAGCAGGCCAGATGTGCCAGCAGATCCCTGTGGACCTATCCCCCCCCCATGGAGGTGTTGCTGTACCTCCACAAGGGCACACCTGGTTCCCTCCTGCAGACATGCCGATCCAGAGCAGCCACACCAGCAGCATGCTGCCCAACAACAGAACCCTAGCCCAGCCTCACAGTATGGCTGTTACTGCATGGAAT
>NW_015275400.1:0-362 GCF_001447785.1 Gekko japonicus
AACCAAACTGGAAAGGATCTAGCATGGAATAAGTCATGATGGAGTAAACTACCCCAGAAGTGGTGAAATTAGTACCACCTTTCCTTGCCACTTTTCCATAGAGCCTCTTCCACTTGACCAGAGCCACTGGTCAGCTGGTGTTCTCCTGGTTTTCATCTGAACTCAGTTCGATCCCTCTGCACAGGCCATGTTTTGGTGTTTCCGCCAAGAGTGATGAACAGATTGAGAGGGTTGGAAATTGGTTTCCAATGAGAGTTTAAAGGGAGGAAAGTAAAGTGAAGCACTACTGTTCTTTTTTTCTTTTTTTCAGTAGACACTTCTTCCTTGGCCTTGATGAACACATGAAGTTGCCTTATGCTGAA
>NW_015275401.1:0-362 GCF_001447785.1 Gekko japonicus
ATTTCTCGGTTGCAGTCTCCCTTTTAAGCAGATGATGGAGTCAAGGAAGAGAAAATCTTTTAACCATTTCGATTTCTTCATCGTCAGCCTTAACGTTGTGTGATTCTCCGGTAGTGTCAACAAAGTGTTTAAACATGGATAGGGGAGAAAGAAATAGAGTAATCTGGCCCAAGGAAGGATGAATAAATGCACTCCCAAGGCTCGGATTATGAGAGAAGAAGAACTGCACTTTTACCAGTCCCAGAGAGAGCATATCATCCTGCTTGATAAAGGCCTTTGCACAACAAACATTCTCTTTTTGAGAGTAGTGCGCACACGCTGAGTCTCTGTTCTCACTTGTGCACAGGATTGAGCTTGGTTTG
>NW_015275402.1:0-362 GCF_001447785.1 Gekko japonicus
TCAGCTTCTGTGTCCCCTAGGAGCCTCACATAAAAAGGGACAGGTTTTCCACCACAAAGATCCTCTGTCCACCCCTGTCCTTCACTGCCTGGAGGACCTGAAGGGCAGGATCCTCATCACTGGCTGTTTCATCCATTTTAAGAGCATGTAGCAAGCCATGTTTCCTCAATGCTTCTTGCAAAAGCACCCATTATGTTGCTGTGCTGCCCCATCCCTCTTCTGAGCTACAGCTGTTGAGACGGAGGAACACCAAAAGCCTCCCTGGTTGCCATGAAGAAACTTCTTCTCCCACATGGAGCAGTCATGGGAGGAAGCATAAGTCCCCATCCTCAGAGCAGGCTTTCCAAGTACTTACCGTGATT
>NW_015275403.1:0-362 GCF_001447785.1 Gekko japonicus
TAAGGTGCTACTGGAGTTTTGCTCTTTTCCATTGCTACAGACTGATAATATGGTTACCCATCTTGATCAACCTGGCAAGGTGTACCAAGGCATCCAGCCAGACCTGACATGACAGTGATACGAACACATACACACTAACGTCACTTCTCCAAGGCAGGCCTCCGAAACTTAGAGGGAGGAGCACCTGAGCTCTCTCTTTCTTGAGTCTGTAGCCTATACTATCATGGACTTGCAGGAGGAGCCTCAGGAGTTGCAGCTCCCTCACCACTGGCACTCTTGTTCCCTTCCACTCCTGTAGTAAAGAAGCAGAACGCCAATACAGGGTGCATGAGTTTTTCTGCTTGTTGTAATTGACATACTTG
>NW_015275404.1:0-362 GCF_001447785.1 Gekko japonicus
CCTGCCTCTACATCACATAAGGGTTAATCTCCTGCTCTGCATTATTGCCTTTGGTTCCTACCAGAAGACTGTTTCTGATCTCTGTTCTAAATAGTTGTGAGGCCCAACTTATGATATCCACTGAATATAAATGGCTGCATATGTCCCTCACTAACCTTTCAGATTAGAAGGGTAAACCACTTCCTGTTAGACAGTTGAAGGTGGATCAGGAAACATGGTTCTTCTTTCCCCTGAGGGTATCCCGTTCCAAAGCAATCTTTTCTTCATCCAGTCACCTGTGCTTTTTTGCTTTCAAATAATTACTTTTGGTCTTTCTTGTCAGCTAATTACCCTCTTTACAAGTGGAAACAGATACGGAGAAG
>NW_015275405.1:0-362 GCF_001447785.1 Gekko japonicus
CCGGCCTGCAGTTCAGCGTCTTAATCACTGACCCACTGCAGCTCCTATGGTAAAAGGTACCATCTAATTATTTGACAGCTTTAGACAGGAAAGGGTTTAGCTGAGCAGAGGTTCTCCAACCTGACCACCAGCCCTTTCTTAAAGAAAATGTACACAACTGAAGTTTTCAGGCTTCCTCAGGAGCTGGTGGAGGCTTTTAAGCAGAGGCTAGATGACCTCCCTGTGAGTTTAGGCAGACTATGAGAGGGAGGGCAAGAAGGGGTGAGCCTTGCTCAGCTCTTGCGGCCCTTTCTCATATGCCCAGGGTGATGCCGTGCACCACTTTGCGGTCGGGAACACTGTCCCCTCTAAGCTGAGTTAGT
>NW_015275406.1:0-362 GCF_001447785.1 Gekko japonicus
GCAACCCTCCACCATCAGGGATGGGGCCTCACCAGAAAAGCTGCCTTGCTGGACTACCCATGCTGTGGGCCAGTACCAAGTGGGAGTGCTGCAGGGCAGTGGCAGCCCCACCAAGCTCCACATTCCAACGGGTCCCACAGCCAGGACTAGGACCTCTGACAGGGTGCCTCAGGGCTGTGCCCCCACCTCTCACCACCCTCCTTATTCACTGGCAAGGGGTGTGCGTTTGCTGCCACACTGCCCCATTGTACCCAGCCCTGCAGTTAGGCATTCACTGCCAAAACGTGGAGCTTGGAGGGACACCCGAACAGTGAGGCGGGAGCACGAGGAAGGAAGGGGCAGTGCACTTGCTGCCCCCCCCC
>NW_015275407.1:0-362 GCF_001447785.1 Gekko japonicus
GTACTTATATGCATCAGTAAAATACTGTGCAACACCACCACTCCCGATGTAATTATATTTAATCCCATCAAGGTTGCTTTTTTGCAGTGTTTTCTCAATATTGACATGTGCATGATAATAGGGTTGCCCGCTTTGGCTAGCTTTGAAGGTGGGGCTAGGCAGCACATAGTGTTGCATGATGCAGTACAGTATTGCAACACTACTTTCAGTCATGTAACGGAAAGTGACATCACACATCTCAGCGACACTCTGGCTAGCACATTATAACAATATGTGATGTCATCTCTGGTTACATGACGAGAACTGACATTAGAGTGCTGTTGCAAAGGTATTCCTTCCCCCATTTTTTCACTGCTGGAAGC
>NW_015275408.1:0-362 GCF_001447785.1 Gekko japonicus
CGTTTTGAACTTGTCATGAAAGGCAGCGAGAGAAGAAGCCCCTTGGGTCGCCTTCTCTTTGTGTCTATTGTCTCCTTGGGGTCTCTTTTTGAAACAGGAGGATGGGCTTTCATGTTGTTCCTTGTTTGCTTCCTGAGAGTGGCACCGGCGAGACGGCTGTGGAGGGGGCTACCCCTGCCAGCTAGACGGCGGCAGGACTGCAGTGCCAACCTTTGCGTTTGGAATGCAGAGCGGATAGGAGGCAAACCGGGCAGCAGGTTCTTGCCGCGATTCCTTTCCTGCGAGGAATTAAGCAATCGCTTTCTATCTGGCTCGAAGGAAAGAGTTGCCTTGCCGTAGATTATCCCGTCCTCGATATACGG
>NW_015275409.1:0-362 GCF_001447785.1 Gekko japonicus
ACTATGGTGCAGTTGGCAGTGTTTCACGCATGGCCTGCGCCACAGAGCCTAATGGCATTCCTCTCTCCCTCTTCCCACGGCACAGACCTGTTGTCACTTATCAACAACCAATGGTATAAATTACAGTGAGCAGTTCTATGAGTCAGCCAGCAATTATCAACACACACTCATTTTTTTAAGTCTGTTTGCTGCTTGTCCGTGTTAGACATTACTTGCACATGTAGTGTTTTCACACAGCTTTACTGGAAGCTTAGTTCCCCCCTTACTTCAAGAGAACAAGACCCAACCTGAGTAGATCCTGAGTAGAACTGATTTCGCCTACTGCAAAGACAGGGAAACCCCCCCCACACACACACACACAC
>NW_015275410.1:0-362 GCF_001447785.1 Gekko japonicus
TAACAAAATGCCCTCAGTCCAAAACTTGTTGACGGGCTGTCCTTCCAAAGGCAGCCTTAATTAGTCAATTTTGTAATGTTGTACAAAAGTCGAGAAGGATGACCAGGTAGCCGCCCTTCAAATTTCCTCTACTAGGGCTCTGGTAGAAAAAGTGGGCAACACGGCTGCTGCCACCCTGATGGAGTGTGTGGCATTGTGCTGAGGCACCCTGAACCCCTGGATCTCATACACTTTACGAATGCAGAGCTTAACCCAAAGAGCAATAGTCGATTTTGAAACCTTCTTACCAAAGCTTGTCATGCTGTGTGACACAAAAAGCACATCTGTTAGCCTGAAGGATGCAATTCTGTTTATATATGTAT
>NW_015275411.1:0-362 GCF_001447785.1 Gekko japonicus
ACGGTATAAGCATTTCATATTCAAAGCTCCCTTTGTAAGATATTCAAGAGTCAAACTTCCCTTCACCATATTCTTTCTATTTAGAGATGCTGAAGTCAGGTATTGACTGTGTCATTTCCCCCATAATGACCAACAATGATCAGAATAAGAAGTGTTTGGAGCAGAGAGATTCAACAGTCAGAATCAGGTTATAGATCCCTGGTTGCCTCTATGAATACATCCCCTGTGAACATGTTATTGTAATTCATATAAAAATCCCCCCCCCCGCCCCAGATGCTTTTATTGGCCTGAGGTTGCCTCATACTGTGTCAGAGCCAGGGCTTTTTTTCCTGAGGGAACATGCCGGAACAGAGTTCCGGAAC
>NW_015275412.1:0-362 GCF_001447785.1 Gekko japonicus
GAGAAAATACATAATAACAAAAAGATCAAGATGGCAATGCTTATTGCATATATGAATTTGTGGCCCCCAGTTTGGGAACCACTCCCTTAAACTATCTCTTGAGTAAATTTAGGGTGTGGAAAATGTGGCATTTGTCCTAACTGGTTTGTTGAGCAATGGTAGCACACTGTTTCATAATTATCTCAAGAAAAAATCCTGGGAAAGCTTAGCCATCAATAGCAGAAGGCGTGAGTGAGCCCTATTCTGGTATAGCAGTGATACTCAGAGGCTGTTTGACCCGCCACCTGTGGCTTCTCCAGTATGGCACTTGCCCCATTTTTCAGGAAAAGCGGGCAAGGGTCCTTTCCGCACTTGGATCTCAT
>NW_015275413.1:0-362 GCF_001447785.1 Gekko japonicus
TTGCAGGGGGCAGGAAGGAGGCCAGGAAGGGGGCAGATGGAACAGAGAAAGGGGAGTATAAAAGAGGGGCAGCGATGATGGGTTGAGAAGGATTACCCCTGGGAAGGCGCAGCCATGCTGAGAGAGAGAGACAGCCAAACACCCAGGTAGAGACAGTGAGTAGGGTGGTGACATAACCCACTTCTGCTGTCTACATCTGAGACCCCAGCTGCCACTGTGGGAACCCCGCCACGACAGCTGACACACAGCCAGATTCTGAGTCCAGCGATAGTGAAGAGGGGTCGACCAGCTTGTGTGACTCACAGGTCTGAACGGAAAAGCAACCAGCAAGACCCAGCTGTTTCAATTGCATTATATTTTTT
>NW_015275414.1:0-362 GCF_001447785.1 Gekko japonicus
TTAGCTTCTGAGATCTAGTGAGATTGGGCGAACCTGGGTATCCAGGGTAGGGCATATTAATCAGAGTTGGACCTAAAAGTCACAACACAACCCAGAGATAATATTGGATCATTACAGGGTGACTCAGGTTTCTAACCTGGGTCTTTGCTAGTTTTTTTTTAAAAAACGAAGACAATATTTGACTAACAAGAGTTTGTGCGAGTGTTTAGTGACCCTACCAGATGAAGGCTGAATGGAGAAGCACAAGGGAACATTGAGATTATATGCTTACAACATCTCTCCTTGATTTCCATTAAGCTGATGGCAGACTAACTTTAAGGCAGCAATCGAACAAAATGGTATAAAGAAACAAGACTATGAGA
>NW_015275415.1:0-362 GCF_001447785.1 Gekko japonicus
TGTGCCATCCCTGATTATTGTTGAGCTTCAGCTGGGACATAGCAAGGCAGAGAGTGTCCGTGTCCTTTTCTGACAGCAGCATAACTTACTTATGGTTTTGGGGGCGCCCTGGGCAGAGTTCCCAGGGCCCCCGATTCCCCTCCACTGTTCACCCCAGGCCCTCCTCTCACACCCTCCCTCTTTCCCACCCATCTGCATGCCTCCCACTTGCCCCTGTGTCCTTTCTGGGGATGGGCACAAACCAGGGGAAAAGCTGTTCATGTCAGTTTGTGGTTCGTAGCTGAACCACGAATTGAACGAGGAGGTTCGTTTGTGAACCAAACCAGTCTGTATTTCGTGGCCCCACAAACCCTGTTGAAAGG
>NW_015275416.1:0-362 GCF_001447785.1 Gekko japonicus
AGACAGTATAATAAAGCCCATTTGCCCAACTGAAAATACAGAGTTTTAGCGGTAATTGACATGTTGATCACCAGCTCATAAAGCTTCCGGTTGTAAGTGGCACAAACAAGGGCTCACAGTAGGTAATATGCCGGGGAGCACCCTGCATGGTTATTTCAGGGCACTGGCATAAATCTGGTTGTGGTTCGCACTTGGCTCACAACAGCTTGCACTTGGTTTGCAACTACCATTTCCATTTTTGAAAAGCACCCCTAAGAAGCCCTGTAGCCCCGTCAGTCTTCTCCTGACATTCCCTCTGTGTGTGTAAAGCGCCTTTAAGTCAAGTCAACAGCAGACTTATGGCAACCTCAGCAGGGGCCTTC
>NW_015275417.1:0-362 GCF_001447785.1 Gekko japonicus
TTACTCCCGGAACGCCGTTCCTGCTCGTTTCCCCTCAAAATGACCCCTGAAAAGTATCCAAAGTTCTGTAGGAGAGGTGAGGATGCCCACACCATTTACCTGGAGCTAAAACTTCCAAAAATACACGTCCCTTTTCAGCTTCTCCAACGTTCCCCTCGATAACTGTACAGTTCCCCGTGTCCCCGAGTCTTAGACTTCTGATATGCATGGAACAATCCAGGCCTCCGGTTTCTCGTTGAGTATAGGTGTTACCAATCTCTCGAGCAAAATAGTCTGGGTGATAGCTGAAGATCCATGCCTTGGATTCTGTGCTCTCCCCTTGGTACCACCTTCCGAAGAGGGCATTTTCCACTGTTCCTTCC
>NW_015275418.1:0-362 GCF_001447785.1 Gekko japonicus
CCTGCCCCCAAAGACACAGACCCTCCACACCAGCCCAGCATAATCCAAAACCACAGATTGCTGCAAACAGAGAACAGGGAGGATCAAAGCACCGTACCTGACGATAGCACCTGGCTGGCACCACACTGCACAAACGTGATATTCCTGACAGAGAGAAGGGGATTCCTGGTCCCTCTGAGGTTCTCCAGACCCAGCAGCTCAAGCTTAGAAAGAGACACACAGAGGTGGGACAGGGTTTTATGTAGCAAGACTGTTACCTCGTTGCAGAAAGCTGCAGCACGGGACTGAAATCTGCTAGAGATGCCCAACATGCAGCAAGGAGAGAAGCCAGGCCCAATTCATTTCTGCCAGTTGCTCAGGCA
>NW_015275419.1:0-362 GCF_001447785.1 Gekko japonicus
GGGAACCTTTACCTTTACCTAAGAGAGCAAACCTAAACCCGTCAACTCAGAATCCTACTTATGTCTATTGAATGTGGCTTAGTTCCTCCTAGGACATAGGGTTGCACTGTCAGATCTGTGCTTACTTAAAATAGATGCAACCAGTTTAAAACCCAGATCAGTTTCGTGGTATAATAACTCTACATTGCGAACAGCAAAACCACCTTTCAATTATTTCTCAAACATTGTCTGAGTTTATTCCTAGGGTTTTCTTTTCCCTTATGAAATCAGGAAAAAATAACTTTCTGTAAGTCTCTCAAATATGTATTAGAGATATTGACAGATTTTAATGAACAGATTATTTTCCATGAATGAATATATTT
>NW_015275420.1:0-362 GCF_001447785.1 Gekko japonicus
CGTCTGGGGCCCCAGACCCTCAGCCCCGATTGGGCAGCTAGCTGGCATATGGGTAAGATGAGCCCCACCCTGGGGGCAGATCCCTTTCTGGGTGTTGGGGAACTCTCTCTTTCTCCATCCCCCACGCCGCCCTTTCTCCCCAGCTGCTGCTGGCGTCTCTGCTTGTGCGTGGAAGGGAAGCCGGTTCCCCCTCCAGTGACGGGAGCTGCCTGCGCTCTTTATGTCTGACATTATGTTTTATTGCCATATAAAATTCTAGGCTCGGGTGCCTTTATTGCTACTTCTGCTCCGGCATTCAGTGGCAGAGTGGTTGTTTGCCAGGAATGGCTGCGGATCTCTTTCTGCACTCCGTCTCTGTGTGT
>NW_015275421.1:0-362 GCF_001447785.1 Gekko japonicus
GTTGCATACCCACTTGTTTACCCATGGAGGAACCTAACCTATCATCATTAACTCACCCAGAAGTTACACTCATAATTGGGATCAGCAAACTCCAAAGCCTCATGTTTTGTACAGTGTGATTTAACTTCTGATTCCAAGAACAGTCACACCTCCTATGCAGTTCGTCCCTCTTCCTTTTGTTTCCAAGTCCAGGAATAAATTAATCTTCTATTCTGTGCCCCACATGCTTGTCCTATAATGGGAGATATGATTCTTCCCCAACTACAGCCCTGTAGCTAGATAATTTAAAGTGGGGGCACACTGGATGGAGAGGGGCAGAGGAAGGGGGTGTGGCTGAAGGACCAGTGGGCCAGTCAGCGGAG
>NW_015275422.1:0-362 GCF_001447785.1 Gekko japonicus
GCTCTTAACCACTATACCATGCTGGCTGGAAAATATGTGTGTTTTATTTTCCTATGATGCTTTGGTTGGCTGTAGGTGATGTGAGTCAGGCCCAGCCACAGTCTTTTAGTAGGGGCCCATGATGGCTCTTGGCAGTGCTGGGAGCTAGCACGGTTGTTATAGGGGAGATATGGTCCCTTTACCATGTCCCACTCAACCTTCTACATCACTTAGTTTCTGGACAATTTTCAAAGATAGGCCAAGTAAAACATATTACAATAGTCCAGTCTCAATGTTACAAGGATGTGTATGACCTGAGGCCGCACCCTCTGTTTTGAAGGATTGTTGTTGCTGATAAACCAGGCTAAACTGGGGAGGGGGGG
>NW_015275423.1:0-362 GCF_001447785.1 Gekko japonicus
GATCATAGGGACCATATCACTCCAGTCTTCCATCTGCATTGTGTCTTAATTTGCTTCTGGCCCCAATTCAAACTCTGGTATTGACTTTTAAAGTCCCTTATGGCTTGGACCAGCATACCGTAAGGATCACCTTCTCCCAGATGAACCTATTCATTGATTTCAGTCATTTTCAAATGTTAGAAGAAGGTCATCATCTGAGGCTAGAAAGGCGGCAACTCAAGAAAAGGTCTTCTCAGTTGCAGCACCAAAACTTTAGAACTCTCCCCACTCAGGGAGATTAATACTGTTGTCTTCTACCAGCAGGTGAAGGCTTTTTTTTGTTGTTGTTAAATTTGTTATTGGCCCTCCTCCCTGGTTTTGAT
>NW_015275424.1:0-362 GCF_001447785.1 Gekko japonicus
CCCTAGACACTGAATTTGGATCCAGCTGCTATAAAATTCTAATAACATTAAGCATTTTAATAGTGTTTTCAAATGTTCAAACTGCCCTATTTATCTAGCTTTGTTGTAATCCTTACAGCACCCCTATAAGGTAGGTCAGTATTCTTATCCCCATATTGCAGGTGGAAGTGATGAGGCTGCCTTGCTAAAACCTCACAATGAATTCATGGTAGAGGCAAAATTCAAATTGGGGACTAGAGTAAAAACTTTGTTATGCCCCACTTGATTATCCAGAATGCTCATTTAACCAGCATTGCTCAGAAAACAAGCTCCACTACCCTCAGCCATCATACCCCTGCATCTTTGTGTGTGCATTTGCCCAG
>NW_015275425.1:0-362 GCF_001447785.1 Gekko japonicus
TACAGAAAAGTGGGGTATAAAACCCAGCTTTTCTTCTTCATTCTGCCTGCCTGGAAAGCAAAACCACATTCTGATTATCTGCATAAGCTGATTGCTGCCTAATAAATAAATGGAGTAAATATTAACCCGAGGTTTACATAGCTAAATTAATTAATTAAGGGTGTTTAATTAGAACATGGAAAAGTTGCTTAAAATCTATGCATAAATAAACATTGCATAATGTTGTGCCACTATTGCTTACTCTCCTCATCTCATCTGAAATGCATCTAACTGCGTCTGTGCATTTTTGTCCTGTATTAATCCTTGCCCATTCATTACCAATCTACTGGAAGGCTGAGATTTAAACTGGAAGGGAGGAACTG
>NW_015275426.1:0-362 GCF_001447785.1 Gekko japonicus
GCTTCAATATACATGAACCAGAACTCTGAAAAACCAGGCTTTCTACAGGGAATCTACTTTTAATTGGACCGTTAGCTCAGTTTTGTTCCTGACCCTTCTTCCCGGCTGTTCAGCAAAACCCCAGCAGAATGACAGATTTCAGTTCCAGGGAGTTTGTTTTCCTCCTTGCTGTTCTGCCAAGGAATAGAGCTAAGGTTCCTTAAAAACCCCATCACTGAGCTAGCCGTGCATGCAAAATCTACCCCTTGCCTCTTTCAAAAACATGTCCACCATGCATAACTAGAGGACTGCAGGCAGTGCATACTCCTGATACATGTTGTTGACAGGCTCCCAGTATGTGTACATAAGAACATAAGAGACAC
>NW_015275427.1:0-362 GCF_001447785.1 Gekko japonicus
TATATTAACCAAATATCCCAATAGTTTTTGGGCACACTTGCCTTTCAGAGATTCACATCCAACGGCAAACTATTTATCCCCTCCCAGGGGTGGAGATGTGCTTCCCCCCAGCCCACATATCCAGCATATTTTTTCCCAGGCCAAATTCTGAGCGTGTTTTATGCATAGGTTTGCCTTCCCTAATAGGTGGGGCAGCTTTACTTCCAGCTGAGGCTTCAGAGAACTGAGTGGAACAAAACAAACAAACAGTGATTTATTCATAACCCACAGGAATGTCTCTAACTCTGTTGCCAAGTCCAATTGTATCTTAATGTCTATGTACTGTTAGCATTAGAAACATATACACCAAACAAGAATGCGGG
>NW_015275428.1:0-362 GCF_001447785.1 Gekko japonicus
GAGATAAGGAAGCAGAAAATAATGCAAAAATGAGGGATCATAATCCAGTTATTACAAAGGAGAAGCAAAATTAGAACAGGGATTTGGGGATTGAAACAGCTAGAATAAGACATTAATAATCATCCCTAATCATAGTTTGGATCCACACACCGTTGGATATTGACAACCTTTGTGCTGTAGCAATCATTCACCCCCTGTACTGGACTATCCACACAGACAAACCCAGTTCTGAATGTTGTAGTGCAAGCATACCACAATACCCAATGATGTGTGAATGCCCCCAAGCAGTGGGCCTTTTCAAACTCCCTCTCTGTTTTAGGGGCTCAGTCAGTTTTTTGTTCTTGAAAGGCCTTGGACAAAAG
>NW_015275429.1:0-362 GCF_001447785.1 Gekko japonicus
TTCAGCTTTTATATATAAGGGAGATGTGATCGCAGCCTTGGTGGGGTTTTCCAGTGGGCACCCCAGATACAAAATTTATGCTCACTATTGTGCCAGACCTTCTTGCCTCCCTTCACCCTTCTATGTTTTTCAGCAGCAAACAATATACACAAAAAGAACGGATCAACTATCAAAGGAATGTTTCCCCCCACTTTCTGCTGCAGCAAAAGTGCCCTCTCTCTTTTTCTTTTAAAGAGCACCCCAGGCTCTTAGGTTTGCTTATTGATTGAGATGCATCTAACTTACTTCAGCAGATTCTTTCTTTCTTACTTACTCTACTCCTCTGATCTATAAGTCTTGAGTAGCATTTAACAAACATAACT
>NW_015275430.1:0-362 GCF_001447785.1 Gekko japonicus
GGAGAGGAAAAATGACTAGGCATCATGCTCCACCCCTAGCCAGTTATCTTTTTCTTCCAATCCCTCCTACACCACTCTTCCCAATATACAAAATGAGTAGTTTCATTGCTCCACCTAACAGCCCTTATTCCTAAAGCTCTACACCTGGGCTTCCACAGCTGACCTTGGGACTGGTCACATTCAAAGAAAATGAGCTTTGCCAATGATCCTGTCTAATCTGTGGACCAATGCACCCTCTTAAAGAAGCACACACCTTAGTACAGTGGTGCACACTCATGGAGAACCACATGCACAGTTACTGGCTGTTATATTCATCTTCAGCCACGTGGGGAAGGAGTCCGCGGGGTCCAGCTGGTTCCGTG
>NW_015275431.1:0-362 GCF_001447785.1 Gekko japonicus
CGAACTGCTAGGTTGGCAGGACATATAACGTATACTTGCCTGCAAAAAAAATAAGATTGGCATTATTATTTTTTTACAACAACCCTCTGCTGCCCCCTGCTGGAAAGACCGACCCCTCCTCAGCAGAACACAATGGAGCTTGTGTTCCTTGCGCTTAGGTCCCTTTGGGGGAGAGAACCGGCACCGCCAGCATCTTCCTCTGTCTTCGGCTCCTCTTTTTCTTGCTTCCCACAAGCCAAGGGGCAATCCGGTCCCTGGCAGGGATGAGCACCTGCCTCCCGTGTGGGAGACGGCAAGCGGAGCGCGGCTCCATCCCCACCATCTTCACTGCGGCTATGAAATAAGACCAGAAGGCGGCGGGG
>NW_015275432.1:0-362 GCF_001447785.1 Gekko japonicus
AAGAACAAGCGCTTTCATTAAACTGTAACTGGGAGACACGTTCAGTCTCCGCATAATTAGTTGTGAAACCGTTTTTAGGGTTCTCAAGATTAAATAAAAAGATTATGGTAATGGGCCATGCGTATGTGCATTAGAGAAATAAAACATGTTGAAATCTGGCAAAAGCATCGGGAAGGAAATGAAATTAACAGATCTATCAAACATAATAAAAGGCAGGTGTTCAGCTGTTGAAAGCCATGGTTGTTGTAGCTACATCAGCTGATTGGAGGAAATCACAGCTGCTCCTTAGCTTTGATTTCCATGTGATAAAGAATCCTTGTTTGCACTCCTTAAAATATGCAACTGATAGCCAATAAAGAGAT
>NW_015275433.1:0-362 GCF_001447785.1 Gekko japonicus
GGTGGGAACAGGACCTTGGTATAAATTGCCAATTTGCATTACAAAAAGTTATTCAATATTCCTGCCTAGAATATATAGTGCCATTTACTTTCAGATAGCAGGTTTTGCCTGTAGACAATGAAGTGAAGAGAAAGTGGTTACAGGTAGGTCATGAACATTCATAAAAATATACTGTTTTCCAAGGAGAGAGAGAGAAATAAAATAATGTGAGGCATGTGGTAACTTGAATTGTATGGACCTGACAGACAATTACAGACAATATTGATTAAAATTATATTAAACTGGAGTAAATTTTAGTATGTTTAACATTATATATATATGATATTTTTTACTTTCGCCCCCACACAATTTAATTTAACTGT
>NW_015275434.1:0-362 GCF_001447785.1 Gekko japonicus
CCACTACACCAAACTGGCTCTGAAGGAGAATGTTCTTCTCTGGAGATCTTGGAAAGCTAGTAACAGTCCAGGCAGACTTTACTGCAGCGGAAGGGCTAATGCTCCGTTTGACTCATTATAAGGCATCTGGATGCGTCTCTTAAACATATGCTTTGGGCCGGTCCAGTTATTCGATCTTTTAGGAAGGAAGGAATTACTCATAGCCATTTTGTATTGGAATATTCATTGATCTTTAAGGATCTTTAGATCCTGCGTCAAGATTTTATTTCCCATGGAGTCAAATGGATGCTTACATCTACTACAAGCAGGCTTTTAACCAAAACCTGTGGAGCAAATTGCCTGAAAGTCGTATCCGGACTCTA
>NW_015275435.1:0-364 GCF_001447785.1 Gekko japonicus
TTGGTGGGCCATGGCTGGAGCCCCAGAATTACAAAAGCAAAATTGTGCAAACTAGGTATGTTAGAAACTGCTTATCTTCCTTTGTGATATCCTCCAGGGAATCAGAACCTGAAATCCATGAACAGCACTGGTTCTGGATAGGCTTGAACCGTCGAGCTCCTGGGGAAGAGAGAAGCTGGCAGTGGAGTGACGGACTTGGGGTGAGTGGCGGGCTCAGCAGCACACCGGTGACAGAAGTTTCAACTGGAAGATGAAACGCGCCGCAAATCACAAAATTGCACAATATTAAGCAGTGATATCCAGTACACAGTGTAATTAGCACAGTGTAGTATACTAGGTCAGTAGTTCAGCAGTTCGAGACTTG
>NW_015275436.1:0-362 GCF_001447785.1 Gekko japonicus
TTCTTGGAGAAAGGGTGGGATAGAAATGTTAGAAAGAATTTGTCACTGCCAAAGAGGAAGTAAAACCCAATTTCCCGTGCAGAGGAGGTGACCAAGAAATGAGCTAGAAATGAGATGCTTGAAATATGTTCTGTTTGGGAAGTGATAGAACAAAGCACAAACTAGTTATTAAAGAATGCCTGAATACGAATGCATACATTTTCATAAAAGCTTATTAGGGTTCAGAACACCCTCCGCACACCCACTCACTACTGGGCAACTATAAACAGAACAGGGCATCCAGATTCCAGGGACTGTGGGGTGGAGCTGAGAATTGTGTGCATAAGTGGGTTATTCTTTGTTTTTCTATGGCTGATTATGAA
>NW_015275437.1:0-362 GCF_001447785.1 Gekko japonicus
AAAAATATTCCCATTAAGGCTAGCACAATTTGTAAGAAACAAAATCCCACACTCTGTCTTCAAAGCCAGCATTTATCAAGTTTTCATTCCCATGAGAGTATTCTCACTGTTAAATCTGAGTAATCTTTTAACAGTACCAAGAGCCTCCTTTCTTAAGGATTAGCATGCCGAGATATTACGCATGTGTCTTGGAAACAAAACAAACCCACTCTGTTACTAAGGTCTTTTCTTAACTTGTCTGGTATTCAGGAAGTGAGACTCTGATTAGCAATCCTCTGAAAAAGTACTTAAGATGGTACTTCTTTTAAAGGCATACTGGAAAACAACTTATCATGCTAAAACAAAAGATAAGTTGACAGGAA
>NW_015275438.1:0-362 GCF_001447785.1 Gekko japonicus
GTGTCCGTGAATAAGCCAGTCTCTTCCTTGCAAATAAGGATTTGTCTTTTTCTGTTGGGTCTTTGCAGCTAAGCTCTAGGAGAAACCTTTGTGGAGGGGGGACAGCAAACTCGCTTGGCAGTTCATGGTGTTACCGGTGGCCAGATTTTAGATACGCTTTCACGCGCCGCTTCCGGAACCCACTGGCAATATTCCTCCAACAAATCTGAAACAGAACAATAACTTGTGAGCGAGGGTCCGTTAACGGAAAGCGGTGTTTGGGAAAGTCCGGCCAACAAGATTGGATGAAACTTTCCGAAGTGTTTTAAAATCACTCTGCGGTAATGACGGAGGACAGGGCAAGTTATGGTCTGGCCTTGCAT
>NW_015275439.1:0-362 GCF_001447785.1 Gekko japonicus
GGACAGTACAGTAAAAACTCACTCATATAAGCCTCATTGATTACAATGGGAGAGTTAAGTACATCCTTGTAGAGCTTTATAATCTGAATCAAATTTTCAACATAATGATCAGTCCCTTATAGTAATAAGTTCACTCCAGCATTAATAATTAATAATCTATTTTATAATAGCAATTTGTAATGAGTAGTTTGCTTTTGATCCCACAATCTACCTGCAGGAAAGTTAAGACAAAACCTTATTTAGAGCTGAAACTAAATCTTGCAATATTTCATTATCAGTCCAATACTTACTGCATGTCAATTGTCCAGTGCTATTAATACTGATGTCTATATGCCAGATCCTGTTACATTCTGAGCACTGTT
>NW_015275440.1:0-362 GCF_001447785.1 Gekko japonicus
CCCCATCTAAGAAGTCCAAGGAGCCTGACGTCTCTCCCTTTTTGAAATAGTTGATGGCGCGTGTGGCGCTTCTGGAGGAGGACCAGGATTCAGGTTCGGCAGCCCAGGACGGCAACGCCGGGCCCGGGCCGGAGAGCGAGGGGAGCCAGCAGCTGGAGGTTTACGAGTGCCCCGAGGCTGCTGCGGATCAGGCAGGTAAGACCGCCAAGCCTAAGCAGAAGGATGCATCATGGCCATGGGGGCAAAAGGACCAAGGTGCCCAGGGGTCCTCCGCGGCGCCAGGCATGGTCGCCTCGGGCGGGGTCTCTAACACGCGAGGTGCATGGCACTTCATGCCGCCAGCAACGGGGGGCGGAACGTCA
>NW_015275441.1:0-362 GCF_001447785.1 Gekko japonicus
TTTTCTGCTATCTATATCTATACACCATGTACACTATTGATACACCATGTGTGACACCTTTACTATAGTCATATATTTCATATTTTGATTTTGGTCAACCTAGCTTAACTTCTGGCCCTGAAAACTTAGAAGACCCAAAATAAGAACATTGCTGGCTACTGCCAAGGTCCTCCACCTCAATATGATTACACAAGGAGCTCTGCACAAATATTAAAAGTATTAAAGTATAAAAACATGTGTTGATTTCTGACTATTGTAGTATAGGATTGTATATTAGCACTATCAGTGGTAGTTACTTGTAGGCCAATAAAAAGCAAGGTGGTTACCTGTGGCAGTGATTTGGCAATAACAGCTCTGCCCCT
>NW_015275442.1:0-362 GCF_001447785.1 Gekko japonicus
AATCTTTGGCAATGCTGCCAGGAATCCTGGGGTAAGTATAGACCCCTGGGTTTGGATCCCATGGATACAGCCAGTTAATAGCAGCATCTTCCCCTAATACAGGGGGGCCCTCAACTTTATTGAGCCTTCAGAATTGTGAGAGAGGTTGTGAGAGAGGGTCGTGGTCACCCCCATCAGCAGGGTGGCAGGAGGTTGACCCAGATGCTCAGCTGATTGGCAGTGGAGTGAGGCATGAGGAGCTATTCCTGAGTAGGGCCTGCTAGGGAAAAGACCTTCTTACCTTCCTCGAACACATGGGTGGGCATCAGGAGAAGCTCCAGTGGGTACATCGGTGCCCACGGGCACCATGTTGGAGATCCCTG
>NW_015275443.1:0-362 GCF_001447785.1 Gekko japonicus
CCCAAAACCCCTAGTGTGAACAGGGCCCAGGCAGATCAGATCCTGGCTGAAACCCTTCCTTGATGTGCAGTTTGCCCCTAAGAGGAAGATCCAAGCCCTGATTATTATTTTTTTGGTTATCTCTTTCTCCTAGAGCGAATTCCACCAGTCCATTTAGAAACTCCGTCCTCAGAACCAGCTTGGATCTCCATGGCGAAACTCAAGCGGAGGGGCTTCCAGGGCCTCCCTCTTGCTAAAGGACTGAAAAAGGAAGAGAGAGCCTTAGCCCAAACTGAGCCAGAGGAGGAGAAGAATGCGGGTAGTTCAAAGCCTGAAAAAGTAAGGAGATGTATGAGGACCACCTGAGTGCTGCAGTGAGAGAT
>NW_015275444.1:0-362 GCF_001447785.1 Gekko japonicus
GTGAGCAGGAACCTTTTGGAAACTGATTGAGAGTGGACTATCCTAATTCCTGCAAGAGAGAAGAACAAAAACCAAGTATGTCATCAACAGGTAAGGATCTTTCCATTACAAGGGCTTTACCTCTACTCCTCAGTTAGGTCTCTGGAGAACTATTCCATGCAGAAAAGTAAACCAAGTGTATCCCCTTTCTCATAAATTGGAGTCAACACAACCTGAGATAATCCAGTGGTTAACACAGTTACTATAATGTCATTAGAACAGCCAGACATTGGATCTTCAGCATGCATATTGAAAACACTCAGAATTAAAAGTCAAAGTGTCCTCAACACCAACACTAAGGGTGCGTTCAGACGAGCAGCTAA
>NW_015275445.1:0-362 GCF_001447785.1 Gekko japonicus
CCCCCCCTGTGGTTCCAGCTGTGTGTTCAATAGGATGTGCTGGAAACCTCAACAATGCGCTCATGTACGATTAAACCTGGCATGTGGTCTTCCCCCCCCTCCGTGTGCAAGCGCGCACGCATGTGACACAGCACCTGGGCAGATTTCATCCCATTCTAGCAACAGCATTCAAGGTGCAACTAAATAATGCATGCCCTAGCAAAGAGAGCCCCCTAGACCTGTGTGTGTGCTGGTAGTACATGCATTTCTCTCCAGGTGTGTGCCACAGTGTACATGTGTATTAAGTCTGAAAAAACAAATCTATTGGCATCGGTGTGCGTGTTTGCGCATGCCTGTTTTTAATGTATCTTTGTGTGTGTGTG
>NW_015275446.1:0-362 GCF_001447785.1 Gekko japonicus
TGTTGGATGGGAATGCCCCAGCTATTCCTATATTTTAATGGTTTCTGTGGGTGACAGTAGGTGATGGTTTTCTATCTTCTCTTCTGTAAATATTGGCAATTCATTAAGCATTCCTGAAAATATTTTTTCTCATCAGTGGCAAATGCAGTTCCTCCACATTGTCTGTTTCCTTTGTGACATCCACCTTCCACTCTTCCTATTGCTGGCCATCCTCTTATTGAATTGCATTATGTTATGAAATAGGATAACCAGCACTGGTCATGCCGTGTCAGCTCTCTATGTAGATTCAGAAGCATTACTACTTGAATCTTGGTTACTGTATTTTACCCACCTAGATATACAGTGTTCAACTTTTTTTTTTT
>NW_015275447.1:0-362 GCF_001447785.1 Gekko japonicus
TAGAGGGAACACTGGATGGGGGGGGAGAGAGGCGTCTGTTGCCTGACAGACTTAGAACCAAGCACATAGAGAGGTAGTCTGCTCTTTATTGTGGAAGTGCCCTACCATTTTTTGCTACTGTTTTGATTTTTCTGGATGTGCTCATCCTAAGATTTCATTGTATGAATTATTTTTCATTTCTGTACTAGAATTTTTTGAAGAAACTGGAACAATCCTTTATGTGTGTCTGCTGTCAGGAGCTGGTTTACCAACCGGTGACCACAGAGTGCCTCCACAATGTCTGTAAAGTAAGTACCCTTGAACCTGGTTCTTCTGAAGGATTTGGGAAATGTAATCTTACATCCTAGGATAAGACTCATACT
>NW_015275448.1:0-362 GCF_001447785.1 Gekko japonicus
ACTGCCTAGGGACACAGGAGCAGCTGCTGCCGATCTATCCAAGACCAAGTGGTTTAAGAGTTCACAAAATCATCTTGGGTCATGGACATACATACTGGTTTTCATGCATTTTCCCCTGCACATCATCACTTCAAATAGGAAACAGTGGTATGCATAGAAACAGATTTCCATATGCTATATCAGGAACTATGCACATAACAGGATGTTGCACATTGCTTTCCCAGTGTTAAATTATCCTGCTTAGCAACTGGAGAATTGCTCCTGTTAATGCATCTCATTACATGAACCATGCAGATGATCAGAGTTGCATGCTGTGATAGCATCAGTCGTCTCTTTGGAGGAGGGAGGGTATTGGTGGGAAG
>NW_015275449.1:0-362 GCF_001447785.1 Gekko japonicus
CATGCTGATTCTGTGAACTTGGGCAGATAGCGAGAGGGAGGGCAGGAAGGGGCGAGGAGAGGAGGAGAACGGTGAGCTGCTTTGGCTCCCAATCGGGGAGGGAGGCGGGACATAAATAAAGTTAAAATGTCGGACTAGGATCTGGGAGACCCAGGTTCGAATCCTCCCTTGCGCCACGGAAGCTCGCTGGGTAACACAGGGTCAGTCATGCACTCTCAGCCTAACCTACCTCAAAGGGTTGTTGTGATGATAAAAAAACAAAGGAGAGGAAAACAACACCAGGCACTTTGGGTCAATGAAGTCAACAAATAATAGATAACATTTGCAACCAGCCAAGAAGAAGAAGAAGGAGATTGGATTTA
>NW_015275450.1:0-362 GCF_001447785.1 Gekko japonicus
TTGTTGCAATTGAACCTCCAGGCAGATTGTCATCTCCCCCGCCCCCCTCTTTCCCAAGCCAGTTTGGGATCCTACCGTAGAGTCTCGTGCCCTGGCCACACTTCTTGGGGGGGGGGGAGACAGGCCCGCTCACGAAATCCCACAAATGACTCAGAGCATGATGCTCATAAGTGAATGACTGTTCCCTGGTAGCTGCTGGTGTGCCTTAAGGCAGATAGATCCACAGCTGGTTTCTAAGACTTCCATGCATGCCTGCTTATGGCAGCAATGGGATGCAGCCGCCGGCACGAAAAACCCACAGAGATTCTCCTTTTAGCACATAGTTAACATCAATGTTCCCTCTAAGCTGAGTGACTGTGAGC
>NW_015275451.1:0-362 GCF_001447785.1 Gekko japonicus
TTAGCCTTTTTTGCCACCGCATCACACCGGCAGCTCATAGACAGCAATGTACTGAATCTAAGGACACTTCTTCTTCCCCTCCGTCCAGGCTGAGGACAGGCCAGACGCGCTGGTTATCCGGCTGTACGAGTCTCACGGCAGTACCGTCGAGAGCTGGATCCGGACGTCACTCTCAGTCCAAGAGGCAGTCTTGTGAGTGTGCATCGTGGCGGTGTTGGGGAAGCTCCGACAGTGCTTTCTGCCAAGAGTTCCACTCCTCATCCTCTCGTCTTCTCCTCTCTTAGGTGCGACCTCCTGGAACAGCCCCATCCCGGGCGTCCTCTGCCGCTGGAGGAGCGTGGGGTGAAGCTTTCCTTCACGCC
>NW_015275452.1:0-362 GCF_001447785.1 Gekko japonicus
AATCACATTCTTTTCCCCTTGTCCTACATAAGCACTGAGAGCAAGGAAGAAAAGGAGCCCAGAGAAGTAGCTGATTGTAAAAGGAGAAAGAGCATGAAAGACTCTTTGGTTTTAAGTAGAAAATATGTTGATGGCTTCTCTCATGTTGAATCCCAAGAGTTATGACATGTCCTGCCCATGCAAATGCCCACAACGACCAAGAGGCCTTTCCTCGCACATACGTTTTCCACATGAGAAATCGGCATGTGATCCCTCTCAAACATGGGATCTCCCACATGACCCCCTGGTGGTAGAGTCACATTCAGTGATTGTTCTGTGTGCACCAGCACCACTGGATGTATGCATTACTTTTTATATACATC
>NW_015275453.1:0-362 GCF_001447785.1 Gekko japonicus
CTGAGACCTGATGAGATCGGGCTCACCTGGGCCGTCTATCCTGCTGTTGGCAGAAGCTTAATGTGCATCTGAAGCTTTTCGTGGCATGTCGGTTAATAGCATGACCTGGTAAAGAACATCCCATTAGGCATCTATTAAAGAGCCCGGACACATTTTCTCCAGGCAGCTGGCAACCCTAGTCTTTGGGCACCATGTGCTTCACTTTTTAGTCACTAGCGCTACTGTCACAGAATGATCTCGATGTGAAAGATGAGAGCTAGTAACAGATAACACAGTGCTCTAAATAATGCCATCTTCCAGCCAATGGAACAGTCAGCAACCCGGATAGCCCAGAACAGCTCAGGCTCATCAGAACTGGGAAA
>NW_015275454.1:0-362 GCF_001447785.1 Gekko japonicus
TAAATATTTCCAGCCAGCATTTGTATGTCATTGATAGCATCCTTTTGTGTGATTTTGTTAATATTCTTTTCATGTTCCATTTTAGTCTTCAACACACTTATTCTTAATTTCCTATTCAAGCAAATTCCTAATATTGGGCACGTCTTGCCCTTACATATTCCCACATTAAATGAAGAGTTGTATTTTTAAACGAGGAAGAGATTCTCATTGGATATTTCAGTTGGAGAAAATCTTCTGGGATTATAATAGCTATGCTAGTCCTGGAATTTTTCGCTGGGGTCCAAAACAAAGATTCTACTTGGGAGGCTTAGAACATAAGAACACAAGAGAAGGCATGTCGGGTCAGGCCAATGGCCCCTCCA
>NW_015275455.1:0-362 GCF_001447785.1 Gekko japonicus
GATTCCCGTAGTGGACCTCAAAGTAAAAATGCACTGAATTTTAGAACGGAGGGGGGGAGAGAGAGTGACTTCCCTTAATCAGCAGGACAAATTCAAGAGGAAGCTAAATAACTCGGCATCCTCCTTTACTAAAGACTGGTTCCGAGCTATAGTTTTGGATGGGGAAGGGTGATGAGCCTTCCTTTACAATGCATTGCATATTGGAGAGGGGGTATCATCCCTCCTGAAGCATTCCAAAACAAAGCTTCTTACAATAGGTGTGGAGACGGAACTCAGGGTGAACATGGTTTTAAATCAAACCTGTAGGGCATGCTCCTTTACTTCAGTGATACCGACTTCAGTATTCTGGAGAAAGGCTATAT
>NW_015275456.1:0-362 GCF_001447785.1 Gekko japonicus
ATGTTCATGTTGGAAACAGATGCTGGTTGTTGTGATGTTTACACAATCACTTTGCTGCTGCTCTCCATTTATGAAGCTCATAGCAAAATTGAAGAGTTTTCTGAAATACCATTTACCATTATGTCAGAACACAGGTCACTCCACAAAAAGTCCAGAATTCTAAACTTTGGTTTAATCCTGTTTTTGAACCTCTGTTTCCTGTGATCATGCTTAAAATTTTTACTGTACTCCTTTTCTATAAGATGCTGATTCTTGTACATAGCAAAACTATTCACACAGCCATTCATCCTATGCTAACTGGAAGTGTTTCTTGTGTAAAACAAAACAAATTGGTATGAAATAAACCTGCTAGAAGTCATGTA
>NW_015275457.1:0-362 GCF_001447785.1 Gekko japonicus
TGGGTTCCCCCCCCCCCCTCCTCCAACTCGTTCCAAGGAGAAATGTGAGAATCCTCATTGCACGATTTCAGCTGTTTTGATTCACGGGGGACTTGGACCGGGTATCCCTCATAGCAGCCAGTCCTTCGACGCCTTTGCCTCTCACCGCAGGGGCTGGCACAGAATCCGATCTCGGAGCAGGTACATTCCCCCACCATTGTTCAGCCTTTCCCCACCTTAATCCTTGCAGAGGCTTCAGCCGAATGGCAGAACTCCGTTCCGACAGGCCTCCCTTTGTTCTCCCTTGGAAAGTTGGCCCCGTCCGCGGTTATGTCAAGAACGGAATGCGCGGCTCCTCTCCCTTCTGCATTCTGATGCTATTA
>NW_015275458.1:0-362 GCF_001447785.1 Gekko japonicus
TTGTTCAGTCACACAAGAGGGTGAGAATTCTCTCCCCCCCTTTCCCCTTCATGATACTAGAATGTCGTATTGATAGTGGCCATTATTTTAGAAAACCATTCTCTTTATCTGTTTTGTCCCACATTAGCACAAGGTTCATATCTGCTTAACCTGCATAAGAGAGACTTGAAGGTATCCTTGTGAGGAAACTTGCCTGGATTTTCTTCTGGTTTCTTAGTGGGCGGGCGGGCTTCTCTTTCAAATATAGAACTCTGTTTGCTCATTAATATTTGTGCCATGTAATCTACCCAACTGGTTTGGCATTCTCTCATATCACATACTGTTATTTTAAGGGGTTTTAATTGTATTGTATATTGTATTGA
>NW_015275459.1:0-362 GCF_001447785.1 Gekko japonicus
AATTTTTGACTGGATCTCTAAGGTGTCATAGCTGCACCAGTTGAATTGCGGCTTGCCACAAATACATGAGTAGGCACACACAGAGAGGAGGACGGGTGGCATTCTGGAAGGAGCAGTGGGGTCCCCCCAACCCATCTTCAAACACCCACATCCACAGAAAATTGCCTAGCTACAGGGCTGGGACACACAGGGAGCTACCTAGTGAATTTGAATGTAACATTTATCAGATGGCCAAAGAATAAACATTTTGTCACTTTCAGGTATCTAGGCCTTAGATATAGAGTCTACCAAATACAGCTGCAAAAATGCCACCAACTGTATCAGCAGCATAGGTCAAATGCTTTTGTTGTTGTTGTTCAGTC
>NW_015275460.1:0-362 GCF_001447785.1 Gekko japonicus
GTCAAATCACCTTGGTAATGCAATACTCAGATTAACTTTATTTGAAACAGTAACTAGTTATAACAAAACCAAGTTGATTATGCAGAACAGAAAAACTAAAAAAAATGTGTACCGTTCCCCTGATACAGCAGACTCTGTTATTCAGGCAACACTTTCCTCTTTCTTTTCTCAATCAACCAACCTATCAACTCCTCACTGACTCCATTAATGGCCTAGCCCCCTCCCCATACCAATTATATCCTTCATGTAAATCAAACCAACAATGTGTCCAATGTTACCAAGCCTAAGTTAATTCCATAACCACCTCAGCCAAGAAGCATATTCAGTTGTTTCTCCTCCCTCTCCCCAAGCGTCATTCCATC
>NW_015275461.1:0-362 GCF_001447785.1 Gekko japonicus
TTGTTTTTTGGCTTACAAATTCTTTTTCATGTTTTCGTAGCCATATTTTATGCATAGAGGATTGTAATTTGAGGATTAACTTGGTTATGTTAAGATTTGTCTTTTCGTTTGTATAAACTTTTGGGTTTTTAAATATTTTTTTAAAAAGAGAACATGAAGCTCTAAGCCCCAGCTATTTTCCCACACAAACTCAATGATCTAGTTCATTTTTACGATATTACAGCACTTGGAGTGTGGTCAGATGGGCAGATTGCCATGGCAGTATCTCAGCTTTAAATATGCCGCTTGAGTTTGAGATGCTTTGCATCGATCACACAGTGGCCCCTAAGTCAACATCATAGTGCCACGGGCCCATGGTTGGT
>NW_015275462.1:0-362 GCF_001447785.1 Gekko japonicus
TGTGTGCATTTCTTTAAGGCAGAAAGGAACTACGCAGGGCTTCCGTTCGGATTGGGGCTGCAGTCCAGGGAACAGGATGTACCCCCTCCTGTCCGTGTGGAGTTTCAAAATCTAGCCCTTTCCACACAGATACACTTTTGTTAGCCCCAGGCGGGAAAAAAGACCGGCAAAATGAGCTGCCTGTCTTGTTCATTTGGGGAACTAATAACAGCCAGAAAAAGGACAGTTTAATGGGCAAAACCAGGTGGGGGTAAACTTTTCATGCCGTTGCCCCAATCGGAATTTGGGTGGGCTGAGGGTGGCTCGGCTACTTTTTAAAAACCACTTGGAAATTCTGCTCCTGCATCTCCTCTAGTTAGGGA
>NW_015275463.1:0-362 GCF_001447785.1 Gekko japonicus
GGTCAAAAAGGTTGGGGACCCCTGGTCTAATGTCCATCACAGGGCTGTTGCGAGGGTACAATAAAGAAGGGGAAACTGTATGCATGGCTCTAAGCTCTTTGTAGGCCGGGCTGGATGAAAGTCTATTGGAGCGATCTGTAAAACAGAAAGAAAAAGGAAAGCACTGACTGCTTTTTCACAGTGTTTCATCAATGGGCACATGTTCGTTGGTAACATGCCGGGGGGAGGCAGTTGCGAACAAACAGAAAGAAACGTGAACTATTGCAAACCATGCAGATTGGAGGTTATTTTTAGGGATGTCCCCAGTGACAACTGGCATCAAAGAAGAGCGAGACAAAGCGACGGTCAAAATTCTGAAACAA
>NW_015275464.1:0-362 GCF_001447785.1 Gekko japonicus
ACCTTATTGCAAGGATAAAATGAAAATCAAGCTATGCCCCAAGAGGTGATTTAAGTCCAGGACCGCCCCACCCAGACCCTCCATTTGATCCATTAAAGCAGAAGAAGGAGCGACAGAACACAAACAGGATAAAACCAGTTAAAGCACATAAACCACTTCTAACGCTTGAAAACTATTACAGCAACTTGGCCTCTCTGGAAAGAGGAAAACCAGGCCAATTTAGGTCTTCCTGGAGGAGATTCCCCACTCAATCAAGAGGCAATTTGCACATGGTAACCATTAGGTGCCCTTACCTGGAGAGCCCAGGCTATCTATCCCAATCATCAGATCTCAAAAAACTAAGCAGGGTCAGCCCTGGTTAA
>NW_015275465.1:0-362 GCF_001447785.1 Gekko japonicus
TTTTGCCCCCTGAGTTCTGACACGACGTCCCAGCCGATACGGTCCATGTCTGAGAGAGGGCAGGTTTGAAAAGACGGCAAGGGTCCATGCCGGCAGCTCAAGAACGGGTCCGGAACCTGCTTGTGTTTGCGCTCGTGGACAGCCTCGGTCCCCGGGGAGAGGAAACGTGGGTCGTCTGGTTTCCCTGCGAGCTCTGTGATACTCTCGTGGGTCTTCTGTGCATCGTGCAATAGACCCCCCCCCCGTGAAAGACTTGAGGGAAGAGCGAGGTCCACGTGGGGGGGGGGACAGCACAGGGTGGAAAGAAGCACACGAGAACGTGGGGCTTTCACGGTTCCCCCTTCCTCCCCCGGTCCTGAATC
>NW_015275466.1:0-362 GCF_001447785.1 Gekko japonicus
CTATAACCTCAATACGCAGGGACTCATTCTTATTATACTGGTCTGTCTTGCTCATTCTGTCTTTCCCCCCATCCCCTATTTTCAGTGTCTACCTGTCAATGCTAGCCATGCATTACAGTCCCTGCCTTCACCACTTGTTGCCATTGTATTAGGGACACCTTTCCTGATAATTGAGAATGCCTGTGAACATTCCGTAGCCTCACAGCTGCCCAAACAACAGGTAGTACACACTAGCATCTTCAGTAACCACCCATTAAGTATGTAGCTGAGATGTGTGGGTGGGAGGCGCAAGAAAAGAAGCCAGCACGCAAATCGCTTCTCGGTTGTTTTCGCTGACTTCCACCTCCAGCCATCAAAAAAAT
>NW_015275467.1:0-362 GCF_001447785.1 Gekko japonicus
GCTACTGTTTCCCATGGACAGAACCTAGCACACTCCTCCTCCCACCAATCACCTTTGAACAGATGAAGACAGTCTACAATGACTGATTAGATGGATTGGAACATGTCACAAGTAAAACATTTGGCTAGTAATTTCTGCAGTAATTAGTCATAAAGAGCAAACAGAGAATGAATAGGGTGGATCCGGACATTCTTCAAAGAATCTTCCTCTAGCCTAAGAAGCCTGCTGAAGAGCCACTCAAATCAGTGCAGAGTTTGCAGAGCTTCTGTCCACCATCTTCAAGATGTTTTAGAGGATGGGAGATTTCCCACAAGACTGGAGAAGGGTGAACACTTATCCCAATCTTCAAAAAAGGGAGGAAG
>NW_015275468.1:0-362 GCF_001447785.1 Gekko japonicus
TAATAAGGGAGTAAATTTCACTGGGCTCTATGAGACTTCGTTCTGCTAAACATCACGAGTATTGTGCTGAGTTTCAGATACAGTTTCTGTCATTTACCTTATATGCTGTTTGACATTAAGATGAAAAGAAGGCTGTGGAGGGAGGATTGGGGAACAAGAAACTATGAACATGGAAATTTGCCTACACGCTAATTTAGGAAGGAAAAAATGTTAGTGACAGTAACAAAAACAATATGTTCATTTCTATTACAGCTGAAGAACTAAAAGGCAAAGGCAGAAAAAAGAGTTTAAGAAGCTCTGTAAAAAAACTGAAGATGCCCAAATATCAAGAAGGAAAGAATTCCAGATAAACGGGTGATAAC
>NW_015275469.1:0-362 GCF_001447785.1 Gekko japonicus
AGCAAGGGAACCTTTACCTTTACCAAGAGAGAGGCATGTATGTGGAAAGCTTGCTTTGCATTGGACGGATGCATTTGGAGTTTATCCTCCTAGTACAGAATGCCCCCAAACCCCAGTTGTACGTAATAATATGAAATTGAATGATGGGTAGCCATTTTCCCACTCTAGCCAGCATTTGAGTCCTCTTAGAAGTAAATACCGTTATACTTAAATGCGAGCATCACCCCTGGTGGTTATTCCACCACTGTTCATTCACAGGGCCCTGAAACATGATGTTCTGGCCATGAACAAATGAGAAACCATCTGTGTCTTAAACAGTTACCACCAGTTTGGTATAGTGGTTAACTGCACAGACTCTAATC
>NW_015275470.1:0-362 GCF_001447785.1 Gekko japonicus
TAACCGTAAAATCCAGATTCTCGTGCAATTGTAGCAATGCCAAAGCTAGTTGAGAGAAATAGCACCCCCCCAAGCCTACCCGCAGTTTGGGTCAGATTACTTAGCTGGAGGCTAACTAAGGTCATTTGCTGGTACAAGGGCAGTCTGTAATATGCAAGCTGTGCAAAGTATGCTCTCCAGGCAGATGAACGTGCAGAAAGAGAGCCAGACACTGCTGACGTTTGCATCACATCAGATTAGCTGAAAGGGAAGCTTCCCTGCCAGCAATGACTCTTCATGCGCTTTGCAAATAAAGATGTCCCAACTCATTCTGGTTTGTTTATTTACTTATGTCATTTGTCGTCAAGGCGAATCACACAGTG
>NW_015275471.1:0-362 GCF_001447785.1 Gekko japonicus
GTATGTGCATTTCTAAACCGACTGTTCCAAAGCTGGTGTGAGAACCAGTACGGCACAGAGGATAGCGTGATGGACTCAGATCTAGGAAACTGAGGTTTGAACCCCAACACTGCCTTGGAAGCTCAGTGTTCCCCCTCTCGCCCAAACCTACCTCACAGGGTTGTCATGGAGATGATAAAATGGAGGAAGGAAGAATGATACGGTAAGTCACCTTGGGTCCCTTTGGGGAAGAAAAAGGGGATATATGGATATAGATACATCAACGAACAGTTGGCTAATTTGGTGCGGAGAAATGGCAGAAGGAGGAATCCCTTTCCTCCCTTTTCGGCTGCAAATTCCCTCCCTCCAGTTTGGTGTACTGG
>NW_015275472.1:0-362 GCF_001447785.1 Gekko japonicus
GCCCAGTTACATATTGCAAAGTTCTCGCGGCCCCTACGTATCTGCTCCAGGTCCTGTCAACCAGAAGTACACTTGGAGTCCTGTGCTCAGAACCCAGTCCCCAAGTGCATGAGAGCTCAGTACAGATCAGGAGGGCTACGGTACACAAGGAAAGAGAACATCAGCTGCCTCTTCTACATCTTTTCCCCAACCCCAAACAGCCCAAGAGCCACTGTTTACCCTGTTGGGGGCTGTATGTTCACTGATGGGCTATACATATGTTTCCCATATGGGGCAAATAGTAGCTCCCTAAGGCTATTCCAAGTTGGGGGGGGAAGCACAGGGAAGAAGTAGGGTTTCCAGCCTCCAGGTTGGGCTTGGAG
>NW_015275473.1:0-362 GCF_001447785.1 Gekko japonicus
GCAGCTGCATGTAGAGGAGTGGGAAATCATACCCAGTACTCTGCATTACAGCCTGCCACACTTAACCACTACATCCAGTGTTCTTTCAGGGACTCAGAGCCCATTCTCAGGCTATAATAAATGGCCATTGTTTGCAGAACAATAACTCAGCATTCCTTTCTGTTCATGGGCATTTGTTACAGTGTGGACCTGCCCAGTAAGCTAATTAAGTTCTTAATCAAGAGGATAATTCTTCTCCTGCCCTATAAGTATCTTGCTAAGGGGCAATGGTTCTTTTCCTCTAAGGGGTATGAAATCAATGAACACAAATGCTGAAGGGAAACAGATTTAAGTAACAGAACAAAGTTTGAACCCAGTGGCAC
>NW_015275474.1:0-362 GCF_001447785.1 Gekko japonicus
ATCCCCCACCAGTGGCCAGGGGGGACTTGACAACCCTAACATGGTCAAAGGACCTTTTTTCCCTTTACCATGTGCTGGAGCGGAGTGTTAATTATTTAAACCAAGGTCCTGCCTTGCTGATCTTGGTCTACACTGTGAACCAATGTGCTTTCAGCAATGACTGGACCAGTGATGCACTTGCCCTCTTCCAGGTGTCCCCATGACAAGACTGCAACCATCCTTAATGACATTGGCACCAGCACCATGGCAAAGTTCAGTTTTCAGATGTTCCAGTTCAAAAACTTCACAGAGGTGTACCTCCACTGCCAGGTGCGCCTATGCATTCCTGAAAACCAGGAGCCCTGTGCTAAGGTATAGTCTCT
>NW_015275475.1:0-362 GCF_001447785.1 Gekko japonicus
TGTGTGTGTGTGTGTGTATTCTCTGTCTGTAATTTCATCTCTCTGCATTTTTTTTTTAAAAGTGGTTTCCTAAGAGTACCATTTGCTTCCCCTTAATGCCCAGCAATTAACTCATTTAACGGCAACTTATATATAATGTGGAACAACGCATTCTCACTTCTTCCGTATACTGCCGCATGGGTGTCGAGAGCGTCCCTCTAAAATGTTTCATTTAAAAGCAACAAGCAATAGAAATAGTATCATGATTAAATTCAGGCCTCCCCCGGCCACCATTATGGCGACGTTTTCAGGAAACTGCACCACTTGGGGTTCCCAGGACCCCGGCTACCGGTGGGGGATGAGGGAGTAGGGTTGCCAGTTCC
>NW_015275476.1:0-362 GCF_001447785.1 Gekko japonicus
TATTTATATCAATATCAAGGCTGCATTTTTTAAAAAGCAGTAAATTATACATATGCTATTGTAATGATAGTTCAGACAGGTTCTCTGAATTTCCAGTTTCATTTTTTTAGTAAGTCTATAGCGTCTTCCTTCACAGAAATGTAAGGAAAAATGCATTTGTCTGCAAGGAAAGGGCTGGAAACTTTTTTTAAAAGCTGGTGGTTCAGAGGACTTGCTTGATCTATCATTTACAGTGCTATATCAATATTTTACTGTCCTTAAAAAAATTAAAAAATCACTTGTCTTCAGGGTGGGGGAGGAGAGGGAAATGTTTGCCAGTGACAACAGTCCAATCATAGAAGAGTGGGAAGGAGGTAGGGGGA
>NW_015275477.1:0-362 GCF_001447785.1 Gekko japonicus
AGGAAGCCCCGCTCAGTGGCAGCCTGGAGGGGTGGGAAATTAGAGGGAACTCTGCAGGGCACTTCTGCTTGCAGAAGAGAGGGACGGCCATTGTTGCTGAGTCTTCCCTCTCCCTGCAGCCCACCCGCTTTAACCCCCATGGTGTTCTGGGGCGGGGTCCACTGACCCAAAGGTCCCGGTTTCAAAGGGTACAGAAGAATGCAGCAGGTGGCAGGAAAGAAGTCCTCCAGCAGTTCCAGCCGCACTGGAGCCAAGCCACTGGCCACGAGGTCCCTCTAAAACCAGCCAGAAACCTACTGCAGCCACGGAGGTGGTGGTTCCATTTAAAAACCAAATACGTTCAGTTTAGCCTCCTCCTCCTC
>NW_015275478.1:0-362 GCF_001447785.1 Gekko japonicus
TGTGCATCCCTGTACAGATGTGACACTGCACTGGACATGCATGCAAATGCACACAACCGGATTGAACATGGATGTACAACTAGATGCCTGAGTGCACATCGCCAAAGTAGGGCAGGCGTATAGACTGTGCTTGGATGCACATCTGGATATGCATCTAATTTGCCTTGCACTCCTTTCAGTTGCAAGGAGCCATCCCTGTTCATAGTTCCAAGGTTCCACAAAGGCAGAGCTGATCCCAGGTCTTTTGTTGCCCCAGGAAAAGTGGAGCCATAGATTTCTGCCATGCCACCAGAAGCCAGGTCTCAGCCAAGCTGCCAGTGGAACAGATCCGGAAGCCAGGGCTCGCCTATTCGCCTGCTCTC
>NW_015275479.1:0-362 GCF_001447785.1 Gekko japonicus
CTACCACTGAGCCACAGCCCCTCCTCAAGACCTAACCAGTTCCATACTTATAGGATGGGAGTGTGGAGGCTGTATTTCTGTATGAGTGCATTTGTTCCAGTTTCTGCATTTCTTATGAATGCAGGTTAATTCACTGCTTGCCGAGTGCTCACAATATGTCAACCATCAGCACTCTCCCCACAAAGAGACAGGAGATTTGTTTTTTTTGGCCACGTTTTCTCTTTTTTCTTCCTATTTCCCTCTCCCTTGGCACTAACTTTCATCTCGGGCATCTCTCCTCATCCTTGCAGTGCAATCTCGAGAGACCGACAAACTTGCAGGACATCTGAGGACAGACCAATGCTGCCTAACAACTGAAGAAT
>NW_015275480.1:0-362 GCF_001447785.1 Gekko japonicus
TTTCTGGTAGACAGTCCTGGAATGTTCTGGATGCTTAATCAATTTCTTTCAACCCTCCAGGCACCAGTTTCTTCTATGAGATTATTTAGCAATCTTCTATAAATTCCAAAAGGTCCGGTCACCCAAACAGTACAGCAGAGCACAACAGAGCATTTGAATGCACAGTTGGGTACAGAAGGCTCAAACCCAAATGCGATTAGTGTCAAATATAAAAGCAGGTTTCTTCTTAGTTAATCAGACAATTCGGAATCCAAAATATAAGAAGAGGTTGGATCCAAAATGCCAGGAGCAGAGCTCTGCTCAGGGAACAGAATGGAACATTTTTGCCTCAGTCCTAATACTGAAGCTCATTCAGCTCCCAA
>NW_015275481.1:0-362 GCF_001447785.1 Gekko japonicus
GAAGATGGAAGAATTTTGATAATTAAAATTCGTAGACAAAACAAAACCGCCCTGATAACCAATATATATGCACCCAATCAAGAGCAAGGGAAATTTTTTGACAAACTGCGAAAGAAACTAATGGAGCTGTCAGCAGATGAGATCTACATAGTTGGCGATTTTAATGCTGTTTTTGATCTACGACAAGATAGGAGGAATCAAGGATGCAAATTGGTTAAATCTAATAAGTTACCCCATGCGTTTCTTCTGCTGGCTGAGGAATTAGGATTAGTAGATGTATGGCGAGTTAGAAATGGAGGCAAGTCAGATTTTACGTATTACTCATCCCGCCATCAATCTTGGTCCAGGATCGATATGATCTG
>NW_015275482.1:0-362 GCF_001447785.1 Gekko japonicus
TCAGCTTAGAGGGAACACTGCTTCCCGGAAATAATTCTGCATTTCACAGATAGGGCCACAGTGGATTTTATAGCCTGTTATCTAGTCTAGATTGAATAAGACAGCCATCAAAATTGTTTTAATTCTTTCACACTCTCTCAGAGATGCAGGGAATGCCTCCGCTTGATTGACGTTTCTCGGACAGACGCTGATGCTAGAACAGCTTTTCAAGCACAGGCAGTAGCATTTGGTCGACTTCTGCCACAATTAGGCCCCACCCTTGCTCCAAGGTGTTCCAGCAGGCATTTGTGAGAATTATCTCTTTACATCCTCAACAACACTGGATAAGTTAAAATTAGTCTGGAGAAGAGGAGGCTGAGGGG
>NW_015275483.1:0-362 GCF_001447785.1 Gekko japonicus
CTGGGAAAGAAGTTGGAATTCTGAAAGAACTTTAGGCATGACCTGGAGGTTGGCAACTGTGTGTGCCAAACCAGTGTATAGTTTACAGTTCCTTCCTAAGAATGCTTCTTTCCTGGGAGTCAGCCCCATTGCATAGACCTGAATGGGATTCTGAGGAGACCCGTTTAGCACAGCACTGCAGTTTTTTAAACGGGCTCCCTCATTTTACATAGTATGCAGGCTTTGTTAATTCCAGTGGCTGAAACAGATAAATAGATTTTTTAAACTGAACCTTTTTATCTTTATTAGCTATGCAGATTCGTGTGGCTAGAACACCCTGTTTCTCGCTTCAATCTAAACCCGCTGTTGGAATATGCAGATTT
>NW_015275484.1:0-362 GCF_001447785.1 Gekko japonicus
CAGTAGGCTTTGGGGTCTCGAGAGGCCAGACCATGCCGTCTGTGTTTTCCTCTGTATTGCTTGCATGTCTCCTAACCTGAGTGAAACTGCTGGTTTCGACACAAACGTTGGTGAATTTTTCTAAGTCAGCTGGGAATGGATTCCAGAGGATAAGAAGATCTTTTACTTCTCTGACAAATGTGTCACTATATTCTCAATGATTAGGGCATGGGTTGACAGATCTCACAAAGCAAGGATTTGCTCTGGGGGGGAAGGAGATTCCTGATCAGCTGATCTCTCTTTAAATAGAAAGGAATCCACATTGGTCTGAGAGAGATTACGGAGTGTCAACAGTTGATTACAAAACAAAATAATTTACTGTG
>NW_015275485.1:0-362 GCF_001447785.1 Gekko japonicus
TTGTTAAGAGTTATTCTGATCAGTATCACTGTATTATTTAGCAGTGTTCCCAGTACTCGACAGTTCTAATCATATGAAAGGTGGGTTCTTAATTCTAAGGATATTTCTGTAATTCTGAGCCGCTAAATCCACATCATACATTTCCCCCCTGCATGGATATTACCACTGGGTAGGGAAAAAATGCATGTGTTTTGTATTAGTTTTGCCTTATGTGTACTTCACAAATAATAGTGAACACCCACTCTTGTACATAAAATAGCATTTCTGTAGGAAAAATGTTTTGTGTACAGAAGCTAAGACCAGCTTTTTTGTAGCATTTAACTTCATTTTATTTTGAAGCAGAAGAAGAGATTGGATTTATA
>NW_015275486.1:0-362 GCF_001447785.1 Gekko japonicus
AAACTCCCTCTCCTCAGAAGGAGATGCCCAGCGAGCTGTGTGGAAATGAAGACTGAAACCCTGACTTGCTTTGGACTGTAATCCTGGTAGGCAGATTTACTAGGAAATAGGTCCCCTTCTCCAGTGAGACAAGGCTGTTATCCCAGATCTCCCAGCATCTTTTTTGAAGGTACTTTTCATGGGGTTTGCCAAGGGTTCCATCCCTGCACAGATTTGCCCGTTTAAACGGCCCACAAGCATCTTTCTCTGTTGAGGATGGAGTCACTCAGGTGCAGTTGAAATCCTGTTTTTGTAAGCCTTAAGACTTTGTACATTTGCTGAGTGATAGAGATGGAGGAGTTTCAGACAGACGATATAATCCG
>NW_015275487.1:0-362 GCF_001447785.1 Gekko japonicus
TTTTTTTTTTCCTGAATGGAAAGGTTAGCTGGTGCACAAGATAAGATTTATTAGAAAGTGTACAACGATAGGCTTGTGATGCCCACGTGCAGTGGTCAGAACGTTTGCCAAGACTGGGGAAATCTGGGTTCGAATCCCCATTCAGCCACAAATCTTGTTTGCTGCCTTTGAGCTAGTCATATACTCTCAGCATCGCCTACTTCACAGCCCAAGGTTGTTGTGAGGGGGAAATGGTGGAGGAGAAAACTGGTATGTTACCCTGAGCTTTCAGGATGAAGTGTTGGTCGTAAAGGTTTTAGGGCTATAACCTGTACATGACATACGTATCATGGCAGGAAGGGGCTGTGGCTCAGTGGAAGAGC
>NW_015275488.1:0-362 GCF_001447785.1 Gekko japonicus
GGGGGGCATTGCAGAATCAGGAGGGGGCACAGCCCCCACCGTCCCCCCTAGCTACGCCTCTGCTTTGGCCCTTTGTTGCAACTGCAACAGCAGGTGGAGCTCACAAATGGCCTTTAAATATGAATTTAGCAACCTCTGAGAAACAGCTAGGTGGCATTACCATCAAAGAATAGTGGGTGGAGGAGTGCAGCCAAAAAAAGGGGGGGAGTGAGAACAACGGAGCTAGCTGGTGGGCAAGAAGAAGGTATGTATGACACTTTCCAGGTGCAGCTACTGTTGGAGGGAGCGACTCAGCATTCCTGGACATGGGAGGGGGGGTGCTATATCACTCTAAGGTTGCGTTCAGACGGGGCGTTTCAGCC
>NW_015275489.1:0-362 GCF_001447785.1 Gekko japonicus
CAGCCTCGTCTCTTGTTGCCACCTGCCGTACCTCTGAAGGTGGGGGCACAGAGAGCCGGGCTTCAAAGGCAGATCTCAACTAGCAGGCTGGAACTCAGCATAAGTAGCTCTGATTGCTTAGGGAGCATGGTAGACAGGTGATATTTCTAGATTCAGGCACCAATATCATCTTTGACTTATCTAACCATTTTCCCAAGGCTACAGATATTATTTGAAGACACATGACAAGTAGTGCTAGCCAGGTTATTAGGCTTTGCCTGTTCTGTTCGGATCTAATTTGTACAGTGTCCCAAGCCTTGCATCCCATTGTCCTCTAAAACATTAGTAAGGGCCCTGCCCAATCTCATCAGATCTCGGAAGCT
>NW_015275490.1:0-362 GCF_001447785.1 Gekko japonicus
GGTCTGTGGTTCATGAACAGGGCACACCAAATTGAACCACTTTTTTTTTGTTTGTGCCCATCCCTACTTACGAAATGTGGTATAAGAGGTTAAGATCCCACATAGTTTGGAGGTATGTTTAAACCCCAGGAAATAGAGAGAAATAGTTGAACATGTTCACAGTAAAGGGAAATCAACAGGGGAGAATTTTTTAATACATATAGTGTTTGCTTTTAGCTTGCACAGAGCCACATTAATAATTATCATCAGTCTAAGAGTGACCTGACTACTGTTGCCCTGTGTGCTAAGCATCAAACGCACAGATACAATGACATAACTATTATATATATATAGTTTGCAAACCATGAACCACCCAAAATTCA
>NW_015275491.1:0-362 GCF_001447785.1 Gekko japonicus
GGGTGTACGCTATGGCATCCTATCCCTGCTGAGCTCCCTCTCCCCCTCAAACTCTGCCCTCTCCAGGCACCACTCCCAGATCTCCAGCAATTTGCCATGTCAATTTGGCCACCTTAGCCAAGCCTCACAAGGGATGTCTCAGACTGGTTAGCAAGTCTCCCGCTGGAGTAAACTAATTAGGCTTTAAGGTGAGCTGGTGGAAGAGAGGCAGGGCTGCATGGCCTGGCAATCAGTGGGAGACCAGAGGGCACAATTTTTTCATCCATGAAGAATCTGTGACCACAGGAACTTAAAGGGACTGCAGAAGGAAGAGGAATAGGGGGAGGAATCCATTGGATACCAGCCTAGATAGGCTTGCCAAC
>NW_015275492.1:0-362 GCF_001447785.1 Gekko japonicus
CCCACGAAGGTAATACAACTCTGGCATATGACTTCATTCACACTCCATTGGTCTCATTCTGATCATTGAGGTATTGGAGAGGCATACACGGTGCAAGTAAGCCAACAAGGAAGGGAGACAGGGGTAAGAGGAGAGGTAGGGTGGGCAAGGGAAGGAGGGAGTGGAGGACAGCCATCAACTTTAAAAGGTATGGACAAAAACAAAAATGAGCCAGATTAAAAGGACTGGGTTTCCTTGAGACCAAAGACTACTTCTGCATACCATGGGCAGTGGAGGGAGGGGGGGTCCTTTAAGAGATCATACAATTTAAGCCCAGATCAATATAGGGTGAAACAGAACATTCCATGTGCTCCCAAATCAGT
>NW_015275493.1:0-362 GCF_001447785.1 Gekko japonicus
TTGTTACATCGCTAGTTATGCCAAGACCACCGTCCCTAGTAGTGGGACACAAGTTAAACCTTTGTAATGTATGAGTGCCACCTGTACCAAGTCTTGGGCCAGATGTATACAGGGTATGTTATATTTCTATGTACAAAGGGAACAATTAACTTGAGAACAGGGTCATATCAGCAACATGTAGACATCCTCACAGGATTATCGGAGACAGACTTCCCAATGACAATGTTTGAAGAGAAGGCTTATTCCAGTTTCATGAGGCTAGCATGAGGTGTATACATTTGCCCAGGCAAATTTATACTGGTGGTGAAAAAAAACTCATGCAGCAAACGCTACGCGTTTGCCAGTAGTCCATTTAGAAGCAT
>NW_015275494.1:0-362 GCF_001447785.1 Gekko japonicus
CTCACGAGACTCCACAGCTTAGAGGGATTCACCATAAGTCCGCTGCGGCTTGATGTACTTTACACACACAGAGAGAATAAAAATATAGGTAAATATATTTGTGTTCCTAATCAGTTCCAATGTGTGGAATAATTTGCAGCCAGAACAGACTTGAATTTGTGGATCTGTGGCTAGATATTAGCCATTTACTTCAAAGCAGCCAAGTGGAGCTTTTAATGCGATCTGGGAGGTGGTTCTGAGGTAAAGGGAATGTTGAATCCTTTCCCCAGTGCTATTTCCTCCATTTGAGTTTCACGCCACCCAATTTAGGGGGGGAAAACAGATATCTGGAGATAAAAGAAGAAAAGAGATTGGATTTATAC
>NW_015275495.1:0-362 GCF_001447785.1 Gekko japonicus
GTACATGTATAGAATACATGTTGAAACATTAGGCCAGGACAGGAATATGTTCTAAAATCAACTATACAATGGCTTAGGACAGCAACTAGTCATATGAGGCACAGTTTTTTTCTATCTGTTCTGCCACTTAGCTCTAGATGTGCCATCCATCCTATTGCTCCAAGGCTATCCATAAGCTTTCAGATGCCATATGAAACCATCATTTAATTAAGCTCACTATTTGGAGCATTCACTGTCACTATTTGGAGCATGACCAATTTGATTAACAATGTTTAGTTAGGGTCTATGAAACCAGGATCTGAAAATATGTTTTAGTTTAATAATCACAGTCTTAACTATGAATTTGTATGATGCATGAATAG
>NW_015275496.1:0-362 GCF_001447785.1 Gekko japonicus
AAGATTTCTCTAGGGATGCTGCCCTACCAACTGTGCTGCTGGTTGCCAGGCACTCCCTAGGCAGGTGATCTTCCACCTGCTGCCTCCCTTTGCAGGCACACTGAGAGGAGCAATAGAGTAGCAAGGCAAGGTGGAACGGAGGATTCCTCCGTGACTCTGATCCATGGCTTGTTCTTCGCTGCAGTAGTACACCTCCTATTGCTTGGTATCATGTTTCCTGCTCCCGGCTCTCACAGTCTGCTACCCACAGTCCTACCATTGATTCCAGTGAGGTCATCGCTCTGGCTCCCCCTCTGCCTTGTCACATGACTCAGATGTCACATGATTCTGATGATACAAGCTTGCAACTCAGTGAAGGCTGA
>NW_015275497.1:0-362 GCF_001447785.1 Gekko japonicus
TTTACAGAAAGGGAAATGATAGAGGTAAATGGTTGCAAGTAATCCAGGCACAAGCCCTGTCCAGATTTATGCCAGTGCACTGAAACAATAGTCCCCGGTGCCCTGGGGTACATTCATTACCGATCATGGGACCTTGCATGTGCCACTTCCTAACAGAAGACTCGCAACAGGCAGTGTTTGGGTTGTAGAAGATTTATGGATTATGAATCAACATGTCAGTTACCAGTAATGTTAAGTTGCATGGTTCTAGTGATGCAAACGGGCCTTCTTATACTGACTCTTTGTTGATTATTTACTCTGAATTTTGATGTTTTGTTCTTTCAAGTGCTCCATTAAGTATGATCCTACTGTGTAATTTCTGC
>NW_015275498.1:0-362 GCF_001447785.1 Gekko japonicus
TACAGTGTAAATTAATTTCAATTCACTACACAATGGATTGCAATGAACTTGTGCTTACAAATAATTAAATACTGGACTGGGAATGAACACTCAACCCTCTCTAGGTGCGAAAGAGGGGGCAGGTGTTGAGAAAAACCATCCTGGAAGGCTGAACATATGAGAATGTCCAGTTGCTCAGAAGAGGGCACCCTTTGGGTAGTTTTCACAGGGGGACTTGAATGGAAGAGGGTTAGTGGCAGCTTTCTAGCTGCTGGCCAGACACCTGGGAGGGGTGGTCTTGTGGCACCGGTAACCAAGAGGTCTCCCCAACATCATGGCACAACACAATTTTTTTCACACTGAGCACATAGGAAGAAAAAAAA
>NW_015275499.1:0-362 GCF_001447785.1 Gekko japonicus
AGTGGGGATTCGAATCTGGGTCTCTCCAAGCCTAGTCCAACGCTCCAGTCACAACACCAAACTGGCTCTCTCTGTATATGAGATGTGGAACAGGGCCTTCTTTATGGTGGCCCCCAACTGTAGAAGGATCTTCCAAACAAGATCTGAGCAGTCAACCTCACTTCCTGCGTTTTGCGGGCAGGTAAAAATGACTCTTTAGGAAGTCGTGTTTCGGCTCTTTGGGGAGGCCTTTGGCAAACAGGGGTCGGTGTCAGTTTTTGAAGGGGGTGACAGTTCTGGATTGTACCTTTGAAGCGGCTTCCAGGGTTTTAAAAATGACCATTTCTAACTTAACCACAATGACAAACTACTTAACAGTAACA
>NW_015275500.1:0-362 GCF_001447785.1 Gekko japonicus
CAGAGTAGACAATACTGACCTTGAGGTACCAATGGTTTGAGTCAGAATAAGGCAAATTCAAGTGTGGTGTGCATGGCTCTGTCTTCCTCCACTGAGTCCTTGCAACAACCTTCTAAGGTAGGTTATGCAGAGAGAAAGAGAATGAATCATCCAATAAGCTTGACAGCTGAATGGAAATTTGGACCCAGGTATGACAATGTCGCCACATCACACTAGCTTTCCCCTGCCCTGCCTCCTTGGGTCCTCTGCCATGCTAAAGTTCTATTCTCCTTGCCAGAAGGCAGACAGGAAGTGAGAAGCTGACAAATTGGCACAGATGGCTTTAAAAAGGGATGAGAGATTCATGGAGGATAGGTCTATCA
>NW_015275501.1:0-362 GCF_001447785.1 Gekko japonicus
AGTTAATGGACAGTGCAGACGGAACCTAATACAAAATAAGAAGGTGCTCCATGATCGTTTCTAGCTCCCTGCTTGTATTACAAAGGTGCAAATGTGCACATTCATAAACACTCCAAAAAAGTAATCAGAAATTATCATATCACCATTCCCTTTGTGCAGTCCTTCACTGACTCACACATGTAGTCCTGACCACTGAGAAAACACCACTCACAAAGAATCTTAATAACTTGTATGTACGATCACAAAAAGATTGCTCTTTGGCAACATTGTATTAAGTGCATGGGCAACTTGGTAGCTGGGTGCATGCCTCCAAATTGCCTAAAGACTGTACTCTGTAAACAATATGAAATTAAAAAGTGGAA
>NW_015275502.1:0-362 GCF_001447785.1 Gekko japonicus
ATCTTCCCCTTGGGGCAGACATGTGCAGTGTATTTATTTCTGTGCTTCATAGCCTGCCGTTCTCACTGAGAGTCAAGGCAGATTCCACTGGGTAAAACAATGCAGTCCGCTTAGCACGAGACATCCAGTAAATGTGCAATAGGGCTAGGGGTGACTGTTTTTCCGCATTGTTGCTATTTTTGTATCAGACACCGTAGGGCATAAAGAAATCCCCAAATGAAATGACGGAAGTAGAACAGCACTAAGTAGTGGACTGATCCTGTTCCGTGCAACTTAAACTCTGAGCTGCAGGTGACATGCTGTCTGTTGCTTTACATTCCTCAGGAACCTAAAATAGGCTGTGGTCACATGGAACATTAGCC
>NW_015275503.1:0-362 GCF_001447785.1 Gekko japonicus
GATAAAATGGAGGAGGGAAGAATGGCGTTGTAAGCCGCTTAGGGTCCCCACTGAAGAGGAAAGTGGGGTATAAATAAATAAGGTTTTGATCAAGGGGTGAAGCAAAGAGGCATTCAGCTGTTGAGTTGGTTCTTCAAAGTTCTAGTTCCGACTGTGATGTCCACCAGCAATGAATGGAGCTTCCCTGAACGTATAATTAGAGAAAATGGAAATGGTTGTTCGGTTTCACTACCTGACCAAGACCTCTTTCATTTCAGCAAGCTTTTAATGGTTTCTTTGCCCCTATTTGGTTCTTTCTCAATGGTGTCGCAGTGCTGCTTTCTTACATGATTACATAGGACCATAGAGCTGGAAGGGACCTC
>NW_015275504.1:0-362 GCF_001447785.1 Gekko japonicus
AAAAGTGTTTGAGAGAGCAATAGTGGAACTTCGATAGCTGTCTATGTGCTTGATTTCCACCTCTCCCCTCTCCCCAGTACAGATTAAATACTTACGATTTCTGAGTGGATTGGCATGCCTTCGGAAGTCAGACGGGTGCCAACAGAGATCGTATTCAGACACGGAAAGCCGCCTTATATGGAGTCAGATGGTTGTTCTCTCAAAATCAGGCTTCTCTGCTCTGACTGGTAGTGGTTCTACCTCCCCCCCTTTCTTTACACCGTGCATAATTTTTGTAGAGCTCTGTTGCACCACCCCTGAATTGCTGTTTTCCCAAACAAAAAAATCCCGGCTGCTTGGATTAAAGAGCAGCTAGAACTCCC
>NW_015275505.1:0-362 GCF_001447785.1 Gekko japonicus
GATCCCCCCGAAATGACCTCTGATTCTAACCATGGCAATTTTACATCCCCTGATTACTGTTAGAGTTTATCAAGTCTTAGTTTTTTAAAAAAATGTTGGTATAGGTTCAAAAATCATATAAGTTTAGCTTTTATCCTCAGTGAGCATTGACTTAGTGCCAATTTGCTTTGCAATAACTAATGTTATAGAAATTAATGCAGTCTTTTATTATATTATCTTCCTTAGCTGCCAAATTTATCTTCAGTACATTCTGGGACCTATATGGAGTAGCACTGCCCTCTGGTGTTGCAGTCCACTTTGCAGCCCTAGAAAGTTTTCCAAATATATAATAATTGTTTGCTGTCAAATTGCAAGGACACATG
>NW_015275506.1:0-362 GCF_001447785.1 Gekko japonicus
AAGAAAAATTCAGTCATCAGCTCAATAAAACCAGATGACGGAATTCCTCTTACCTCATCAGGGGACATAGCGAACGCCTTCGCGGATTTCTACAAAAAACTTTACACGACATCGTCTCCACTATCCAGAAACATAGAAAACTTCCTCAACACTGTCCCATCTCTTAAATCCCTATCCTCTACACAAAGAAAGTTTCTAGATAGCCAGATCACACAGAAGGAAGTGGTAACAGCTATCCGTCAGGCAAAAAGAAACAAGGCTCCGGGGATTGACGGGCTGCCAGCAGAGTTATACAAATCCCTTCAATCAACTATTGCTGATCCCCTCATGGAAATATGCAATGCGGCATTACAAGGCAAAGA
>NW_015275507.1:0-362 GCF_001447785.1 Gekko japonicus
ATCTGAGCACACAGACAAAGAAAAAGAATCCTGATGTGACTGAGTCAAGATTCCTTTTTGTGTGCGTTGAAATTAAATCAGTGTGCACATGTGCTGGTGTGCCCTTGTGTGAAATGCAAACCGGATGTCCAATCAGGCTGCTCATGCACACAAAATCTGAAAAACCAACAACAGAAGAATGGCAGACTCCTCACTGATGCCACTTCGGAACAAGATTAGCTCTTTCAAAACTCACAAAATCTGGGGAGAAATTTGGACAGAGAGAATTTTCTAAGGATTCGTAGCTGTATCTTTGAAGGAATTCTGCGGCCTCTGATACTTCCAAATACACACATTCCACCAGTAGAAAACACCATCAAAGA
>NW_015275508.1:0-362 GCF_001447785.1 Gekko japonicus
CGACCCACCTTTTAGAAGTAACCATGGAAAGAGAGCCAGCCTTAGGGCAGAAGCAGTGGAAATCCACTACCATCCTCTTGGGGGTATGATCGGCAAGTCAGCCCCAAAGGTGGCTGTCATGCCTCTCACCCCCAACACCCCTTAAGGGGACCTTCCTTTTAGGGCCACGCAGAAGGCCCTCCCCTACGCACCCTGTATGGTCTCTTGTAACCAATGCTGAAATGCCAACAGCCAGTTGCGACAGTTATGCCCATTCAATAGTACGAGCAAACATTCTTTTACTACGGGGAAGGCAAAAAACCCCAAGGCCTATTGGCTAATCAGCAGCACCGAGGGTAAAATTCCTTTCTGGCCCTGTTAAC
>NW_015275509.1:0-362 GCF_001447785.1 Gekko japonicus
ACTCTCCCTGCCTTCTGTACAGCTCTTTTACACCCTTGGCAAACTTGATATTTGGGGTAAGTGTTTGAGGAAGGGGGCTAGAGAGGAAAAGTGGTTTGGGGAAAAAGGTTAAGTCTCTCTATCTGCCACTTCTCCACTGCCAATTGTACCCTCTTCCCACTGCTTTGCTACTCAGCTATCTAAAACATCTCATTCAGATAGTGTTGCCAACTTTAGCCAGGGGAAATCCCTAGAGACTTGGGAGTGGTGCTCTTGGGAAGGGGGAATTGGGGGAGGGATTTCACATAAATTATATTCCATAGAGTGCCCTCTAAAGTGGTCATTCCTCTACAAGGGAACTGATCCCTGTCATCTGGAGAGCA
>NW_015275510.1:0-362 GCF_001447785.1 Gekko japonicus
CTTTTTTGCACAAGTACTCGAATTGAGTCCAATCTATGGGACTTCTAGTAGTTTCCCCCTGCTTCAATCTTGGTGCATTCCCCAATATTCTAGCTCTTTCATCAGGCAAAGTAAACCTATTATAGTTCTGCACCATAATATCCAAATACAGTACAGTAAGATTACAGATCGATGCCTGTCATGTACTAAAATAATTCTGGTGCAACAGGAAACTATAAAATCATGCACTAAATGATCATACTCTACTGGTGTTATCAAAAATTCAGAACGAACAATTCTTTGTGGATCATAAACACTCATTTATAGATGTGATCTGTAGCATTCTAACTTCTATTGTTTTAGCTTCATTCTTAATTGCCTCA
>NW_015275511.1:0-362 GCF_001447785.1 Gekko japonicus
CTTGTCTATGGGAGGTTCCCTAGAGTTTGAAACCCATTTGATACCATTATGTTAAGGCCTTATATCTAGGAACTTTGGGCATGTGTAAAAAGCGTACAAGTGATCTTACATCTAGGAGATAAACTTCCATTATGTACTAGAGCAAGGGAGAGAGTCACGTCAGTGATTGTTTATATTTCTCACTTTTGTAAATTAGCCAGTGAGAATTTATCTGGAACGCAACTGGTGTTACAAAGGCACTGCATGATCATGGAAACACTGCAGAAGATGTGGCCCTTGCTACGATGTCAGTCATCCAGCATGGGGTGCTGGAGCAATCTACCATACATTTTTAGGGTTACCATCCTCCCGATGGGGGTGGG
>NW_015275512.1:0-362 GCF_001447785.1 Gekko japonicus
GAGTTATTGATCAAGGTTCTGAGCTTCATTAAAGGACTTTCTTGGGTTAATTTCCCGGTGTAAGCTCTTTATTAGCCAAATCGGGCCGGTTAAGGTCCAGTGGGAGCAAAGGCACAGCGCCATCAGGCAGCCGGGCGATGGCGGGGGATATCGACCGATGTGTCGGAACCGATTTGTGCCTTCTGAGGGGTAGGAGACGGTGGGAAGATGTCTGAGGATCAGAGGCTGCCATTGTGAGAACTGGTCCAGAATTTGTAAGGATGGCGTCTTATTCCTTGTGTTTTGCATGGCCCTAGCCGGTGGAAGTCCAACAAAGCTGAAGACTCACCCATCTGCTGCTAGGGAGAGTTTCCAATTTATTT
>NW_015275513.1:0-362 GCF_001447785.1 Gekko japonicus
TCCATTCTCCCCTCCACATCAGCCTCCTAGCTGCTCTGGTACCTTTCCCAGATCTCCTTCCCACTGTACCCACATCAGGTTTCTCCTCCTCCCATTTTTCCAGTACTAATTGCCCCATTTCTCCATAGCCTACCTGCTGCTACTGTCCTGATTTTGCTCATCGCCTCTCCTCTAGCTGTTAGAGCAGGTAACCACTTTGGCTTACTTTGGCTTGCTTTAGCACCCCCAAATTCCAAGTCAACTCCTGGGGGAAGCCATGTATGTACAGATGCTGCTCTTACAAAAAACCCACCTTGTTTTAATTTGGGGGGGATTTTTCTGCAATCCTGGGGTTTTCCTCTGGTTTGCAGGAAACCTTGCCC
>NW_015275514.1:0-362 GCF_001447785.1 Gekko japonicus
CCTGTTCTAAAACCAGCTTTCTCAGATTTTAGTCCCTCTTTAAAAATGTGCATTGATTTAATTCACTTCTGGCTGACACTTAGTTTCCCTGAAGAGTGATGCAAATGTGATCTTGTTGGATTTGCAAAATGATCTTAAAGTCTGAAAAAGCTTTCTAAAACTGGTGAGCAGCAAAAAAGAAATATAAAACCCACAAAACGTTATTTCAATCATTCACGTTTAATTGCTTGGCAGAAATAGTTTTGGATGCTGTTGGCTATTTGTCTATACTAAGATTATTCCAACCCTTACTCTATTTAATTATTATTTATACTAGGAGTAAGGCCTGTTGAAGGAAAAAATACAATGAGCTCTAGAAAGAG
>NW_015275515.1:0-362 GCF_001447785.1 Gekko japonicus
GCCAATCATCTTTGGAGACAAGCTGCAGACTGCTGCCCTTCTCCTTTGCTCCCTTTCTGTGTAGATGATCCCTTATTTTCTTTGCAAATATGATTGCTGGGGACAGCTTGTTCAGGGGCCTGTAGGATTGGTCCCCATGGTTCAATTTGCTTGAATTTGGGGGGTTCTTTAGTGGACAGGTAGCACTAACTCCACTGCAATTGTGGTGTCATTTGTTTGAGAAACGCCCACCCAAGGCCCCCATTAGTTTCTCCTGCCTCACTTTGTAAAAGGAACAAACAACAGACTATAACCAGGAAGGATGGGAAACACAGAGTTTTCAGCTAAATGTAATTTTTTTTGGTCAGTACTTTAAGAGTAGG
>NW_015275516.1:0-362 GCF_001447785.1 Gekko japonicus
CACCTGGAGGCTGGCAACCCTAGGTGGAGAGGGCTATTTGTGATTTTCTTTTCTTAGCTTCAGATTGTGATGTTTTTGAAAGCCACTTCAAGCCATGAGCAAAGGGAGGATATAAATCAAACAAATAAATGTGCACTATTTCCCCTTGGGACCAGTGAGTGCTCTTGTGGATCCCTAGAGAAAAGGGAAGTTTTACAGATTTTAGTGAGACAGTTTCCATTTGAAAGGGAGTAGCAGCAGACTTTGCTGGACAAGGAGAAAGTGTCAGATCAAAACGGTTAACAAGAAGTGAAGGACAAGTAAGTAGCCAGTTGGCTAAAGGGAGATCCAACCTGGGGTCATAACCAGTGTTCCCTCTAAGC
>NW_015275517.1:0-362 GCF_001447785.1 Gekko japonicus
CTCTCTCTCTCTCTCTCGCTGCCACACGGAGCCATTTAGTCTCTTAACACAACCCACGTGTTCCTATTTTCGTCTGTCAAAAGTCGGAGTGTGTGCTAGCTTGTGTTGCTCTGTCTATGGCTCCCACATGAGGATTCTCAAGGGACACCGGGAAGCTTTTGAGGTGAATTGTGGCCTGGCATATCTTCTTTAATCCCACACAGAAGGGGGAGTGGGAACCCCTTGACAGGAGGTCTCTTTTCTTCTTCTTCTTCTTTCTTCTCAGGCTGTAAATATCTGGCGCATTATCGGTAGTCCTGTCAAAGTTCATTCCTGATAACTGCCTCAAGTGAAGGAGAAGAAAGAGAAGCGGCCATTTTTTT
>NW_015275518.1:0-362 GCF_001447785.1 Gekko japonicus
AGAGGAAGCCCGGGTGCAGGGGAGAAGAGGCGTAATTAAAAAAAAAAAACACTAGGAAAGAAGAGAGAGAGAGAGTACAACCAGCACTGGCGGCAGCTTCCACTGGGACAATGTTATTTATTTTCATTTGCACAGTCGATCAGATCTCCAGTGGCCAATGAGAAGTCTCACTGGGAAACAGCCCCATATTGCCCCACCCACTTTCTATAGAAACACTCGGTGTGTGCCAGGAAAGGTATCGGTGAGAACCATGGTGCCCCGGGGCACCATGTTGAAGACCCCTGGTGTAAAGAAATATAGCATGCTCTTCCTCACAAGGACCAACCTGATACAACCAGAGCCAGTCTGGTGTAGTGGTTAGG
>NW_015275519.1:0-362 GCF_001447785.1 Gekko japonicus
GTCCACTGCTCCAAGCTGGTCAGGCTTCCTATGGTGCCTGAAGGAGAGGCCCTGTGCTGGCCACACACTACTCCAAGTTCCTCACAGGAACAGTGAACAAGATTTAGGGAAGTTTCCACCTGACATTTATACCATCTACTGACTGGTTAACAGTGTGACCCTATACAGAGATACTCCAGTCTAACACCACTGGAATAACTCAACACAGGATTACACTGTAAAATAAGAAGGCCTGCAAGACTGCCATAACCGCTTTAACAATATAATTGCTATGAAACACAGGGGGGAGGGGGAGGAAGGCATTCAGGAAAGGAAAGTTATACAAATGATGGAAAGCCTAGGAAGAATAGCTGTTTGAAGGA
>NW_015275520.1:0-362 GCF_001447785.1 Gekko japonicus
TCACATGCTGCATGGAGTTCTGGTTGGCTCCTTGTTGAAGGAAAGCTTGGATTGCAGCTATTTTTTTTCCTAATTGGAAGCTCTTGGTATAAAAGGAGAAATGATGTTTAATGATCAGTCCTAAGTGTGCCTTCCTGTCAAGAATGATCTGAAACCTCATAGTGGGAAGGAACTGCATGAAACTGTGTTCAAGAGATTCACTATTCTCAATACACAGTGTTTACATAGATCTTAATGGGCTTGAGACCAGTGTGCACTCTATTGAAGTGCAGGGAAATCTGATGATTGCTTGGTACAATGTGCGTAACTTAACAATGGACAAAGAGTATTTATAACAAATTTAGAGTCCAGTGGCGCCTTTA
>NW_015275521.1:0-362 GCF_001447785.1 Gekko japonicus
GAATCAAACCTGGTTCTTCCTGATTAGAGGCCGAGTTCCTAACCACTACACCAAACTGACCTCCATGTAGTAACCCTGGACCTTGGAGATCTCCCATTCAAGTACTAATCAGAGCCAAACCCACTTAGCTTCATATATCTGACAAGACTGGACTAATTTCGACTATCTAGGTCATGGCATTTCCCCCCTTAATAGACCAGAATTCCAGTTTACCTGGACTGGTATAAATGGTATTAATGATACTGGACTGCTAGGTTATATTTCTTTCATCTAGGTCCACTATTACTTTAAAAATAACTGTCATAAAGATAGATCCCTGCTAGAAGTAGCTTACAGTCTAACATGAGCTTGTTACAGAACAA
>NW_015275522.1:0-362 GCF_001447785.1 Gekko japonicus
CCCCCCCCCCGCCCACAAAAAATAGAAAATCAATTCACGTTCATACATAGCTGAGTTAAGCAATTTGAAAGTAACAGCAATGCTGCAACCAAGCAACAAGAGTGAGAGTCTGTACACAGTCTTTCAGGGCCTGCTTCCACATGGCTATTTTGCTCTCTTGGCTTTCAAACTGGAGGGTTTGTTGTTTTTTTCCTGGATGATACACAGAGCATTGGGCTCAAATTGTCCACTTTCTGGGGCTTCTCCTGGCTTGGCCCATTGTTTCCCAAACCTCTTTCCTCAGATCACAGTCAAAGCAGGTCTTCTCACCATCTGGATAGGAAGGTCCAGATTTTCAAAACTGATTGCCACATTAGTGCCTT
>NW_015275523.1:0-362 GCF_001447785.1 Gekko japonicus
CTTTCTGTCCATCCTTCCTACTTGGAGAGGGCATGAAGGTTTTACCACAGAGTTTCCAGCTATTCCTACAGCAACATGACATTGCTTCTGGTTCCCTCTGGAAGTGATGCCACATTATGTCATGCGCAGTGCCCCTCCACGCCCCTGCTTCCCAATCTCCCACCAGAGACCAGCCATTGGCTGGAGACCCTAGCTGCCAGCCCGCCACCCTTTGGACTATCTGCTAAGGATAGTAAGGAGGAATGGAGGAGGGGGGATGGAGCATCTTGAGCTGATGGGCCACTGCCTCTTCTGCTCCTCATGGACCAGCCTTGGCTGAGTGTGGATGTTTCCCATTGTGATTATGATACTTAGTACTTAGC
>NW_015275524.1:0-362 GCF_001447785.1 Gekko japonicus
GAAGGCGCATGAGTGGAAGATGACTTGTCATGTAGAGGCTGTGTTTGAGGGCTGGGGCCGGGGCGGAGCAAATCCTCTGCAGGGAAACCATCTTGGCTAGCAGCGGTGGAAGTCCAAAGAGTCTTGCACCGAGGCATCTCCCCGGAAGTTGATTGGAAATCCATCGTTCGATCCCACACGCACAAAGAGAGGGATGAACGACAAGGCTGTGATCTCTAATGACAATCCTGTGCTCTCTTAATCGCGAACGGTGCATTGGTTCCGTAGACCTCCACTTCACATAGAGTCAGGATTTTTTCCTCTCCAGGGATGACAATGGTTATGTAGCGGCCGACGGCTCCATTGCAGAAGATGGTACTGAG
>NW_015275525.1:0-362 GCF_001447785.1 Gekko japonicus
GCTTTCTCCTCACTTTGAATGGGAAAATGCTTCCACCATTGTTGACTGTTCCCCAGAAAAATCGCCTGGGGAAGGTGATGAAGCTATAGTGAAAAGTGGCCCCTTTCAGCCTAGTAAAGATCTAGTAAAGAGAAAACTGGCCAAATTGTGTGGCTCCTTTTCGTTTTAGTTGTCGCACCTCCTTAGACATGGTAGCCATATGCCTTCTTTTCTGTTTCTTCTACATAAAGAATGAAATGTGCTGTTTCCTGGGTAAAAGGAGTCAGATTTGATGAGGATGAAGGGTCAGACTTGCCTTATGGGTTCTTTCTGTATCGTCCAGTCTCAAGAATGTCTTTTTAAATACTTTTAAAAACTTGTTA
>NW_015275526.1:0-362 GCF_001447785.1 Gekko japonicus
TACCCATCCAAATCAGGACATCTGTCCTGGCAACTGGTAACTCTCAGAGGCATTTCTCAAGCTAAGCCACCCATGTGACAGGGGAATGACCAATGAGGACGGGCTGATGTGCTATGGAGGCTCGGCTTACACCCAGCAATCAGTGGAGGGGTGGGAGGGGGAGACAGAGGCATTGCCCTCTGGATCTAGCCTGCCACCAGTTGGCCACGATCCAGGGAACCTGGCTCAAATCCAGGCAGTGGCCCCACACAGAAAGATGATGTGTGTGTCCCTTGTTTTTGGTGACAATGAAACAACTTGAGTATCTCTATGGACACCTTTCACCCATGGCCTCTTTACAACTCCAGATCCTTGAATGGAAA
>NW_015275527.1:0-362 GCF_001447785.1 Gekko japonicus
CTCCGTCTGAACAATTTGTCTTGCTGAATCAACCCCCTTTAAAAGTCCTCCTATTTTCAGATGTTGCTGTTTGATGTTGCCATAATTCTCAATTTTACTGTCCACAGAGAGCGAAGAGATTTACCAGCGGCAGGTGCTGTCTATTTCCTGTATCGTCTTTGGCATAGTCATAGTGGGCATGATCTGTGCAGCGTTCTACTTCAAAACAAAGTAAGAGCCTTTGTCTAGTCTTCATCCTGTCCTTATGCCTTTCCATTCATTAGTCGTCCCCCCCACACACACACTGGTTATTGAATCCATAGCATTATTCTGAAAGAGTGATCACTGCCTCCCCCCACATATGTATTCTGGGTCAGCCTGTT
>NW_015275528.1:0-362 GCF_001447785.1 Gekko japonicus
AAAAAAAGAAAGAAGGCAACTTTTAGGAAGAGACATCTCAAGTTTAAAAATACCGTGCATATTTAAACGTTTAGCATTTGGGAACTGATCAAACAAGACAACAAATTTTTCAGTCCTAGTTTTTGAATTCATTAAACTAGTGTTTGATATCCAGCAGGATTGCTCTGTTTTCTGCCCTCAGGTCTCTTGTGCGCTTCGCAGCAAGCCTTTTATGTAAACTAGTGGACAGCCTTGCCCCGTCTATTACTAATGTTTTAGTTCAGGGCAAACAGGTAAGTCCTTTATTTTTCAGAATCCTTAAATCAGGCAGAATGTGACCTTTGGTGCCCAAAGCATAATATGTTGTAAGGGGTGTTGGGTTT
>NW_015275529.1:0-362 GCF_001447785.1 Gekko japonicus
AGGACATTTCGGGACACCTTGCCAGAGAATTAAATGTGGGTGGAGCGCCCTCACAAAGAGACCTAAAACGGGGTCCTTCCCACCCCGCGGCAGGGACCACCCTGACAGTGTGCTTCCTGAGTATCCTTCAGCTACTGCAAAAAAAAAAAAAAGGCTTGGCGGCGATGGGGACTCAACTCTCTCCCCCCCTATTGCCGTCGCCAAAAAATTAGGCAACAAGAACAAAAAGCAACCAGTCAACAGCAGGAGGACGGGAATTTCAAGACGTTGGCCCTCCGGGAATAGATTCAGACTACGATCGTTCCACAAAACAACGTCATCCTAGAGAAAAATGCCTCCCCTAACCAGTCTGCCAGGTTCAG
>NW_015275530.1:0-362 GCF_001447785.1 Gekko japonicus
TCTCATAGGTAAAGCAGTACTGTGTAGCCATAAGTGTCTCTGGAGTACAATGGCAGAGGCCATAGATCTAGCCAATACATTTGCGGAGTGTCCGTTTGTGGTAATCTTGTGGAGAGCTTAATGACTTCGGATTGGATAAGTTTAGCCAGGGACTTGGATTCCTCAGGTAGCTTGTCTAAGTACTGGGAAAGGCTCTCCCAGAGTAAAAGTTGGTAGCATACCATGATTACTCAATAATTCGCTATTCTGAAATTAAGAGCAGATGAAGCATAGAACTTCTTCCCCAAAGTATCCAAACAATGGCTCTCCCACTCCATGGGTGATGAATGCTGCCCAGGTCACTTGCGTGTTTGCATGCCTCC
>NW_015275531.1:0-362 GCF_001447785.1 Gekko japonicus
TCTCCAGGCCCCCCCTGGAAGTTGGCAACCTTAGAGCCACCCCAGAGAAGCCTCAGACCTTGGAATGCCTCATCGTCCCACAGACCGTATATTGAATCCTGGTTGCACACAGCGCTTTTCTTTCCTCGCCTCTAAGCCTTGTGTTTAGTTGGAAAGATAGCTTGAGGCTACATGTGGGGCTGACTTCGAACTCTGTGGTCCACTTCTCCTAGAAAGGGAATTCTGGGAGCTATTTGGGGGCATTTAGTGCGTCTGTGCCATTAACTGAGATTTGATATGCTCTTTAGGCTGAAATGGTTAAGTCTGCCTGAAACAGATAAGCTTCAACATTGAGAAGTAGAAGAAGAGTAGGTTTTTATACC
>NW_015275532.1:0-362 GCF_001447785.1 Gekko japonicus
CACTGACTTAACTATGTTTTAGTCCTACCTGCTGTTGTGTAGATTCTGGAGATAGTGAATGCAGGTAGGGGAGCTGCAGAGGGGAGGGGTAGTAAACTTACTCTGTTCTGCCTCTTCCTTCATAATAAAGCAAGGGCTTGGACCCTGGCTGAAGTTCAGTGCTCTGTCCACTGCGTCTCCACTAGATTTTCATCATAATACCTTGTGCCTTAATGGCTTTGTGTTTCCTGCTGTTTGATTCAGTTCAGTAGCCTGAGTTCTTGAGATGGTTCAGCTTTCTGAAATGTGTAATGTGCCTTCAAGATGGCAGTTAAAGCTTTGGCCCCAGAGTTGGGCTCACTACTAGGTACACTAGATTTCCC
>NW_015275533.1:0-362 GCF_001447785.1 Gekko japonicus
CGGTGTGAGGATTATTGGTCAGATCCCATTTGATCTAGATTAAGAAGTATTTTTGCAATGGTACTTGCAGATTTATGCCTGATTTTAAACTTTGTTCCTCTTTTGTCCCGGCAGAATTTCAGAGTAGATGTTATTCACATGGATGAAAGCACTCTAGAATTTGACATGGTGGGAATTGATGCAGCTATTGCAAATGCCTTTCGACGCATCTTGCTTGCTGAGGTATCCATTTCTCTTGCTAGGCTAGTAACAAAGACTTCCCCAGATACTCTTTTGGTTTGGGATTGTATGACCCAAGTTTGGCTAATGCTACTTTTTGCTATTACAAAATGGTAACTTACATAAGAACATAAGAGACGCCA
>NW_015275534.1:0-362 GCF_001447785.1 Gekko japonicus
TCTCCCACTCAAATACTAACCAGGGCTGATACCACTAAGCTTCCAGAGATGAGGATAGCCCAGCCAGGTCAGTTGTCTTAGGTGGGTGGAACTCTGCTTAAGATGGCCCCGTTAAAATTTCATGCAAGCTAAATTGTGCTGGGCCTATCAGGCTGACAAGGTAGCCTAGTGTTAGGGGTCACAGTTCTGCACTCTTGAGTGTGTAGCATTCCATGCAAACCCACATTTTAGTTTCTCTTTCTTTTTTTAAGAAAAAAAGATAATCCGACACGAAAGCCATCTGAAATCAACTGCTGGACTAGAAGTCTAAAAAGAGATTTGACAAAGGCAGCGAGAGGATGGGTCTGTCAATGGAAGGCGCT
>NW_015275535.1:0-362 GCF_001447785.1 Gekko japonicus
GGGGGGGGGGTGATAAAGCATAACAGGGAGTCACAGATATGTGTGGGCTGGAGAATAGTAAATAAATCAACACAGAGGTGATCCAATATGTAGCACAGTGCACATGTACTCAACATGATATCACAATAGTAATTCTGGATTAATGGGGGGCATTTAGAGTTTCTGCCTCAAGCATAAAAAATTAGACTAGTTCTGGAAAGAAAGTGACTTCATTAAAAGGCTGAGTCCAAGCCAAGGATTAATTGTTCAAATGTCCCCAGGAATCTTTACCTGACTAGATGTAAAGGAAGGGTTGATAATGGTAGTGGCATTGAAACTGGTCCAGAGAGTGAAATCTGGCTAGTCTTGCATGAGGGGCTCAC
>NW_015275536.1:0-362 GCF_001447785.1 Gekko japonicus
GATAAGCTCAGGCTAGTCTGGGCTATTCAGTTTCCCAGACACATACAAGATGTGCACATTGCCCTATTGACAAGAAATGGTGACTGTATCTTGCAGGTAGCATGCACTCCCTTAGGTAGGCTTCCAGTAAATGAGGTTGCAGTGTCTGAAAAGGATTTGGAACCTTTATTAATATGTAATAATGGATGCCTTGGCTGTAATCCTTGGAATGGGTGTCTAACTGGGATGTTAGAAGATTTTGTAAAATGTTGGAATAGGGAATAGGGATACTATTCCCCAGGTGAGGGCCTACCTGGAAATGACATCAGCATGTCGGTGATGCAGGGGGCGACACTCTGTTTTTTGGTCAAAACTCTATGGTT
>NW_015275537.1:0-362 GCF_001447785.1 Gekko japonicus
CCGTATCTTGCTTTTGGCTGCAATCCTAAGCAAATTTCCTCGGAAGGAAGTCTCATTCTCTGAGCGGGGGATAGGGCTTATTTTGCTGCTGTTCTTAATGCTCCGGCATTCGAAAAAGCGTTCCTGATGCCGGCAATGTGACAGCTCCGACTGGGCTCTGAAATTTCCTCTGCCGGCTGGCCAGTGTGAAGCGTGCTGACGCTTCAATAAAGAAGCCCATGGGAAGGGAAGAGGCACCCGGGCTCCTAGCCGTGCTCTCTGCCGCAGCAATATATTGGAAAGGAAGGTTCCTCCTTCAGCCGCCAGTGAGGGGTCCACAGATGAGATTAAGGCAGCTTCAGGGGGAAATGTTGACATGGGGG
>NW_015275538.1:0-362 GCF_001447785.1 Gekko japonicus
TGTCTGTCTGTCTAATCCATACATCCATCCATCACTATATTTTCCCCAACCCCAAATTTGTTCTCAAAGCAGTTCCCGTGAGTTAAAACTGAATACAAATCACAACTGAAGGTAGATACAAAATGTTCCGGGGGTGGGGGTCTCAGCCAAGCATGACTCCGATGTGGGGGAGCAGCTCCCACCTCTTCCCTGCCCTCCCTCCGATCCCCCTCCCTTCTCCCTTGGAAAGGGTCCAGCTGGATCCGTCTCCTGATATGATGGGATGGCTCTGAAGTGACCGAATCTCCTACAGCCTGATGTTTCGTTCCAGCTTTAGGCAGATTTCACATAAATACATGAAGCGGCCTTATACTGAAATCAGA
>NW_015275539.1:0-362 GCF_001447785.1 Gekko japonicus
TTAGAAGTAACTGCCACTCCATTCTTGAAACAGAAGTTCTGTTCCATCAGAGTTACTGCATAGTAGGATACATGCCAGGAGCAGTACAAACATGCAAAGAACATTAGAATGCAAAAAAAACCTAGCTGGATTAGACAAAGGTCAATCTAGTCCATCATGCTTTCCAACAAGTTCACAAGCAAGGTATGAAGGCAATTGCCCTACACTCTGGTTGGTATCTAATATCTGACATTCAATGGCATACTTCCCCTGAACATGCTAAAATGCTATACAGAATTTCTAGTGCCATGCAGCACTTGGGATTAGTCGCCTCCCTTTGCCTTTCCCCATGTTTCACTTTCCTGGCTTTCCACAAACTATGC
>NW_015275540.1:0-362 GCF_001447785.1 Gekko japonicus
AATTACCACATCAGCGGGCAGGTAGATCGTACCTACCAGATCAGTAGGTAGTAATAATTTATTAATTATTAAAACTTTTAAAATCCCACTTTGCTCATGGTCAAGGTGGCTTACAAATCACAAGTAAAGCATTAAAATTTAATACCAACAAAATAGAATTCCAGATAACCCCCTTTCTCCTAAAAGATACCTGTAGTTTATACTGCATTGATTTGTTTGTAATAGCCTTTGGCTGTATGCAATAAACGCTACTTGTACCTTTGTATGGCATTCAAAGGCCTAGCAAATAAAATGGCTTTGTGGTATCTCCTGAAGATTTTTATCAATAGTACTCCTCTCATCTCCTCAGAGAGCCTGTTCCA
>NW_015275541.1:0-362 GCF_001447785.1 Gekko japonicus
GACGAAACGGTCTCGCCACCACAAACTGCTGTTTGTGGGGTGACTGAAAAAAGTCGTCTTCTGTCCAACTTGTCTCCGAGAGATCGGGTGGAACCCAGCAAGGTCCCGCCAACCAGGGGGCTCCAAAAAAAAGGAAAAAGGACGGGGATACTCAGGAGCATCCCAAGAAATCACCTGTGCCACCGCGCCGCTATCCCGGTGGTCAGTGGCATAATGCTGTATAGCTTGTGGCTCATCGTGAAAGCAGAAGATTAACAACGAGAAAACGCCCTCCTTACATATTCCTCCTTTGGACAGTAGCCTTCTCTAAAATTATTTCGTGAAATGAGTTGAATGCAGCATTGAAACAGAGCCTTTGTCAT
>NW_015275542.1:0-362 GCF_001447785.1 Gekko japonicus
ACAAGAGAGTGAAGAAAGGCTGTTCTTGAAGAACTGCAAGAATGAACTCGTGCCAGGTCTTTAAATAGGGGAAGAGCAGACTGTGCTTCTCAGGTCCGCCCTCTCCCAAGCCCAACCCACCAGACACAAGCTCCTGGTTGTCAGCCATTAGCCAGCAGCATGGAAGGCACCCAAGCCGTGCCCCACAGCCCCAGGAAATGCCATTGGAAGGAATACACGGACCTTTGCCTTCCTACTGACAAGCCCTGAAGCCCGAAAACAGCCTTTAGGTAAGTTTGCGTCCACAGTTTTATTTTACTCTCACTGCCAGTTAGAGCATGGGGATCCGCTGCCTGTAACAGGGGACTGGCAACACTAAAGGG
>NW_015275543.1:0-362 GCF_001447785.1 Gekko japonicus
GTCCATTGGCACTGGTATAATCCATTCTACCACCTCAGCACTTGGCCATTTCATTCTCCTGCCTGAATGAACTGTGGTTAAGAGTTCTATAGAAAGGTAAATTAAAATGGTGGTTTCAAAGTCTGTGTGCAGTTTGTTATCTATTGTGTCACCCCTAAATGTTTCTTGGCGTTGCTGCCACTTGGACAGTTACCCTCCAGCTTTCGGTCCAAGTGGCGTGGTCATTGGGATTGTATAAAATTAGACAGCCAGGCAGAGTACTGAACTGTTCTTCTCCTTCTGATTTTTTTTTTTTAATTCCCTCTGTGGTAAGACATCTTGTGATTTTAGGATGAGAAGCCAAATGTACTTGGTGGGGGGGG
>NW_015275544.1:0-362 GCF_001447785.1 Gekko japonicus
CCTGTTCACAGCCCCAGTCACTGGATTTAAATATCCAAAGATCTGCTGATTTCACTATTAGAATATAAGCTATAAAACACTTCAAGCATAGAAAAGGATGTAGAAGTATGGAATGAAGCTCAAGTAATGCAAAGACAATTTCAACGAAAGCTGAAGCAGAGAATAGTGTGTGTGTGGTGAAGGATGTGCCTAGAGAAAAAATGTCATGGACAAGTGGCTAAAAACTTGTTAGAGATTTTATGGTAATACATTGTTCAGAGCCACAGATATTGTATTGTACATGGTACATCTCAAAGACAGAAGTAGTATGAAAGATGATATTTCTTCCAGGAGAAGGAAGAAGAAAATCTAGAAGAAAATAT
>NW_015275545.1:0-362 GCF_001447785.1 Gekko japonicus
GGAAGAACAGAATAGGGTCCACCCCAATAGGTATTGTATTATTGAAGCGAAAGGAGAGGATTTTCCTGTTTTGGGTTTTGTCTGGGTTGAGAAGAAGCGGTCTGTGTGGAGTTTGTATTGTCCTGATGGCGATAACGGCCTTCTGCTTCTTCCCAGTTATCCATAACAGCGAAGGCTGCTTAGTCTCCTGTGCTACAAGCAAGACCCGATCCGAGTGCGAAGAGTGCGGCGGCCTTGGAGTGTTAAAGGGGAGGTGCGAGTGGCGGAAGGGGAGTGGGACAGGTATGCTCAGATCTTCACCAACCCACCTACTCTGAGCCAGATTTGTAGTCCGCAGATGTAGGTTTAACAGCTGTTCTTCC
>NW_015275546.1:0-362 GCF_001447785.1 Gekko japonicus
CCTTACCCATTTCTCACTCCTGTGGGTTTGTTATGTTTGCCTCTCTCTTCTCTCCCTCCCCCCTTAGTAAAACACTATTTGGCTTTTGTTTTATTCAAAAAGCCACTGCTTGTTTCAAGTTCTTTCAACCAATGCCACTGTGTGCAACGAAGGAACCCTTTTGAACTTCTTTCAGGACGACCATAAAGCTGCTGCTACACCAATTCTTGCTCTCCTTTGAGAGTTCTTGACACTGCCTCTCCCAAAGCTGTGTCCACACACTCAGTCGGTGTGGTATCTTGGACTGGGGAGACACCGGTTTACATCCCCACTCAGTTATGAAGTTCCCTGGGTGCCCAGAACGAAATTTTGAGTCCAGCGGC
>NW_015275547.1:0-362 GCF_001447785.1 Gekko japonicus
TTTTTATGTTAAAGGAATGACTTGGGAGGGAGAACTCTACAATCACCTCTCTGTGTAAAATGGGTTTGAATAAAATATGCAAAAATATTCACAAATGTCAAAGGACGCCCAAGAACATGGAGGCATTTATACATAAATAAATGCAATGGAGGCATGATGCAAACTATTTTAAAACTCTACTGAACTCAGTGGGAGAGTTAAACACATGTTTGGTCCCCTTCTGTTGGAAGCAACAGGCTTTAGAGTCTTCACCTTCAGCATCTACAACAGATACACAATTTACGGTTATCAATGAAAGCTTACCCAAAACAAAACAAATTTGGCAAAGCCTGACAGGCAACGATAATAGATTTCTAACTCTT
>NW_015275548.1:0-362 GCF_001447785.1 Gekko japonicus
CCCCATTTTGTGGGTCTTTCAGGTGCTTCTGGACTCGAATCTAGCTACACCCCCTTCAAGATAGGCAACTTTATGAAACATCGAAGGAAGCCTGAGATCGCTTACTGTTTGATAAACGAAAGTTGCCGCTCACTGTTAGCAGGAAAAGACACGTTTTAATTATTATTTTCCTTTGTTCCCTTTTTGCTGTAACACATCAGAAGCAAAATAGACTTGTATGTAAACAACTGTGCTCTCAGACTCACAGATGAATTGGTGGAGTAGGATTTTAATTAACCAATGCTTTAGTGGACTAATCTTCCGATTAAACCTGTGTGATGAATCTGAACCCATGGATTGCTAAATGTCTGGCCTGATTGAAT
>NW_015275549.1:0-362 GCF_001447785.1 Gekko japonicus
CTGAAACCAAAACAGGGCAATGCTTTTTTAACATCGCTAGATAGGGACACTTTGCGTGGTTCCGCAGCAATTCCTGGAACTCGCCTCTCACGCGCCTGTAACGCTTTGGAAGCCTCTTCTTCCTCTGGCGGCAACTTGGGAGACCGGCATCGTCGGGCTCCTTTGGAACCTTGTCGCTCAAGAAGATGGCTTCCACAAGCCTTCGTCCCCCTGCCTGACAACCCTTTAAGTGATTCAGGAGAAACGAGTTAGGTAAACGCTCCTTCCATGGCCGGCGAGAATACAAGAGGTCACGCATCTTAATTTTGCCTGCTGTGTGTATTTTTTCAAAAGGCTCCCTGACTGAATTCAGTGTGTTCTTC
>NW_015275550.1:0-362 GCF_001447785.1 Gekko japonicus
CAAGATCTTGCATGATTAACTCACAAGGTTTTGGCAGCTTATTTTGGACCATCCAGGCAACTGGAGGGCATCGAAGAATAATCGAGTCTGTAATTTAAAATAAAAAATTCCACGCAACTGTGGGCAGCGTCACTAATATTACCTGTGATCACATAGGTAATCCAACATGGCTGCTGCAGGGGAGTTGGCAGGGAGAAGAAATGTGTGGGCAAGAGAGACAAGAAGGAAGATTGGGTGGGGTGGGGAACAGAGCCAGAGTGGAGAGAGAGAGGGAAGAAGAATGGAGCAAGAAGAGGGAGGAAATGAGGGCTGGAGGGAGGGAAGGAAGCAGGGAAAGGGGAAGAGGACTGGAGGAAGGGCTG
>NW_015275551.1:0-362 GCF_001447785.1 Gekko japonicus
AAAAATTCCCCCCAATCCAAAAGGGGGGGGCGCTTCATATCTGCGTGGTTTTCATTTTTTAAATACACATTAGGGCAGCCACGCGTCTCAATGCGGCCCCAATGAGCAGCCCACCAACACAGACCAGCTGCTCTAGCGGCAGATGTGGCCCCGATGTGATCTGACATGGCAGCCGTCGACATGGCCCCCTCCTTCAAACCTTGGAGGACCTGCCGAGAGCATCGCAGCTGTTTCGGGGCCCGTGCTGCTACTTGAAGACCTCTTGCCACTTCCGCTGTGCCACCGCTGAGAGCTTGCTGCAGCCTCACGCTTCTCGCCGCCACATGCTTCTTCGGTTGTCCGGTCCCTCACCACCACCGAGA
>NW_015275552.1:0-362 GCF_001447785.1 Gekko japonicus
CCAAGCAGTTGCCCAGTCAGTGTTCTATACGGCAGTTCTTCCAGGCCTTGTCCTCTCTTGCCCATGCTGGCAACGTGATTACCGTCCAGGTGAGAGATCCTGGTGGAATGCTCGAGCAGCGTCTTAAAAGGTCACTACGCACCAATGATAAGCAATAAACCTACCAAACATGTGCCTGTTGTCTCTCCTCCTGCACACTGGCAATGCGATAACCACTCATCGCCAGGATACCATGGCTATGTTTAGCACGTGTTGATTCTCTCTGAGACTAATGCTGCTGGCCATGTTAGGTGGTCTGGGTGGGGTGGATGGTTCCTCAAGCGGCGGTGACCACCTTCCTGATGCAAGTCTCCTGATGCTTA
>NW_015275553.1:0-362 GCF_001447785.1 Gekko japonicus
ACCTTTGAGGATGTGGCCGTGTATTTCTCTGAGGCACAGGGGACTTTGCTGGACCCTGACCAGAAAGCTTTATACAGGGAGGTCATGTTGGAGAATTATGAGAATGTGGCCTCACTGGGTAAGAAGTTGGTTTCTTGCCCTCTAAGTGTCTTTGAGGAGATTAGTTTAAAATGCCAAATTACTCTTGACATTTCTTTTCTCCCCCCCCCTCCCCCCAAGGGGGGACGCCAAAGCCTGAACTCATCATCCGTCTGGAACGGGGAGAGGAGCCGTGGATGTCAGACCCTGGAGATGTTCCAGTCTCAGGTGGGTAGGCCAATGTGGATGGGGGTCTTTTCAACCCTGACCTGTAAGTCTTAATT
>NW_015275554.1:0-362 GCF_001447785.1 Gekko japonicus
AATGGAGCCATTCCACCAGGCCTTCGGCTAAGGTGTCAGGCACCCAATTCTTTGGCCTCCCTTGTTATAGCTTCCCAACTGTATACTGCCCATGTGAATAAGATCTGTACTGTTTTTGGTTTATGGCCTAGCTGCTTCCAGCTATTTAGGATTGTCGAACCTCGCGAATTTATCGTGGGTTCCTGCCTTTAAAAAAAATTGCTTTAAATATTTATTTGTTATACTTGTTTCTAATGGTTCTGTTAGCTTTGCTGTAGCCCGTGCCCACTTGCAGGGAGGGAGGGGTATAAATCTAAAGAAATTAATAAAATAAATAAATAAGCCCTACTGCTGGGGCCAGTCACAGGTCTCTCAGAATTCTC
>NW_015275555.1:0-363 GCF_001447785.1 Gekko japonicus
CTCAGGCAAGCAGCCACCCCTCTGTCAGATGTACTGAAGCCTGAGCTGGGACTCGCCTCTCTTCCTTCAGCTTCTAAATGCCGCCAATGGGGCGATGAGGGGGAGGGGAGGAGGTAGTCAGACTCTGCTTCCTCTTGCTGGATCAGTCTCAGCCGGGAGACTCCATCTCCAAGAACCATTTTGAATTAAACTCGAATTGTACTACAGCCATTTGGAATTACTGCCTCCCTCTTCTGAGGCAGTAGGCCACCGGATATCAGTGAGGGGAAGGTTTTGGCCTCTGTGCCCGGCTCCTAGGCCTTCCGGAGGATATCCGGTTGGCTAATGGCCACTCTCGCTGCGAGAGTTGGACTATAAGGAAGG
>NW_015275556.1:0-362 GCF_001447785.1 Gekko japonicus
TTTTTTTTTGCACATCCCAAATTCAGACTTTACCACAATGTCATTTTTACCTTGAAGGGCACATGCCTTCCATTTACTGTCTTTGTTATAGTCAGCTGTTGTAGCGCACCACAGTTGTCCATCTCCAGATCCCTCCTTGGTACATGTAGAATAGGACTTCCCCTTGAAAATGAAGGGAAAGTGGCATGGGCGGGGTTCTGTGAAGGAAGCATAAAGTGCAGGGAGGAGAAAAAGAGAAGTTACATTAATGAGAAATGTGGAAACTGTGATTCGGTGGTTGTGGGGCCAGGATGAGTTTGCATATGTGATTCTAGGCCGTATAAACAAAACTATAGTGTCTAGATGACGCAAGGTGATGGCAT
>NW_015275557.1:0-362 GCF_001447785.1 Gekko japonicus
TTTTCTACAAAAAAAGCCCTGAATATAACCAACACATGCAGGGTCATGGGTACACAGTCGGATTCGCAGTCAGACGTACATTGGGGGAACTCATCTTAAAGCACACTCATTTGTTTGGCGCTGCAAGGGAGCGCTGTTAGGGAAGAAGGACATGTAGAGCCAAAGAAAACTGGGCAAAAGCCCCCAGTATTTCCACTTGCAAAAGTGGGTAGGAGGGGGAATGGAAGCTCTTCCTCTCCCACCACAGGAATCCCTCACAGCACTGAGTGAATGAGGGCTGTTTAAGGTGAGTTCCCGTGCTGTACATCTGACTGCAAGTTCAATTGGTTAGGTTTTCCAACCTCCAGGTGGTGGCTGGAGAT
>NW_015275558.1:0-362 GCF_001447785.1 Gekko japonicus
TAGGTTCACCACCACTGCTCTAGACTGATGAAGAGTTCTGGACAACTCAAAAGCTTACGCATTGTTATCTGGGTAGGTTTTAATGAAAGGAATTACATGGCTTTTGTTTTTGGATTTTACAAAAAAACCCTGAAAAGCATATAACCTGCTCTTCAAAATGAATGACTGAGGACAGTTAATAAAAAATTATTTTAAAAGAACAAGAAAAATATCTAGGACAGCAAATCTTTGCACGCTGCCGAAGTGCCTATGGAGGAAAGTATCCAAACAATGACTGATTATTGAATAAAAGGAGAATTTCATGAAGGATCTCGTACGACTTATAATTATAGGATAAACCAGGGGTGGCCAAACTGCAGCTC
>NW_015275559.1:0-362 GCF_001447785.1 Gekko japonicus
GGGAGTCCTTGCACCGGGAGTATCACCGATGACTGTCTTTTTGGGACAGGAGTGGTTCAAGCCAGGTATCTTACCTAACTCCTTTATACCTTTAAGACAAAAAAAGTTATACAGGTTACGTGACATAATACAAAAAGGAAAACTACTTACAGAGCAACAATTGCATCAAAAGTGTGGTGTAAAGCTACAATGGTATCAATACTGTCAACTACAGAGCCTGGTTAAAGAAATATTGAAAACTACCAACTTAGACAGGCCTTTAACTGGTTTTGAGAAATTTTTATCGGTGGGAAATCACCCGATGAAAGGAGTGATATCCCTAGTTTACAGAGGCATCTCGGAATGCCAATGGAGTAAAAAAA
>NW_015275560.1:0-362 GCF_001447785.1 Gekko japonicus
GTGTCTACCCATGAACCTAGCTAACCCTGCAATCAGTTGCGCAATCACTATACAAACTGACCCAGGCTGGTGCAAAAAGCATGCAATGCAATGTACCCAATACTAGTCCTTTCAAAGGATGTGTCCATTCTCTGCAGATGCATAGAGAGCTGAGCTATAAGTGATTCAGTGCTTGGTATGAGTCAATTCAATGAACCAGCCATGAACCTGGGGAAGATACATGCCTCTTCTCCAATAACCGATCAGATCTAGTCAAGTTTGTGACTTACTACCAAGGCACAACCTGGCCATGTAACACATGGCTACTGCGCGCATGCAAAGCTGCTTCACACAGCAGTCGAGATGAATTTTGACAAAAACCA
>NW_015275561.1:0-362 GCF_001447785.1 Gekko japonicus
ACCGTGAACATCCTGTGCTGGTTTCTCGTAGTTCGTATTGCAGACCAAGGAGAACATGAAAAACAATACAAGTGGCCCAGCTCAAAATAGAGAATGTTGCTCAATAAGTCAATGCTGGTTAGAAACTCTTCCTTGTGGTATCTTTTCCTTTTCTTAGCACTGCAACAAAAGTTGATCCTTTTCAGCACAGCATTGCCCAAGGGGAAGCGTTGGGTGTGCCTTTGGAAGTGACAATATGTGCAGGGGTGGACAGGGAACCTCAATTCTTGGGCACCAGTTCCTCAATTTAGGCATCAGTCCTCTCTTCATCCTCTCTAATTTCTTCTAATCCTTGGAACACTTTCCTGGGAATAAGCCCCACT
>NW_015275562.1:0-362 GCF_001447785.1 Gekko japonicus
GCCAAGGACTGAGATTTGTCACCTCTCCCCCAAAGCACAAACTGCCCTGACTGTGTCAGACAATGTGGAAGGAATGAAATCATTCACTACCTTGTTGACTGAAGTCATTTATGTCACACCTTTCTGCTTCACGGGGGCCCAAGGCAGCTCACACCCTTCTTCTCTCCTCCACGCTATCTGCAGGACAACCCCGCGAGGTAGGCGAGGCTGAGAGTATGTGATAGGCACAGGGTCACCCAGCAAGGTCACGTGGCAGAAGTGGGGATTCGAACCCGCGTCTAAGTTGATACTCTAACCACTGCATCACAGCTTTGAATGGACACATTGGCAGGGTCAGTGGGCATGACCCAACCCCCTTCTAC
>NW_015275563.1:0-362 GCF_001447785.1 Gekko japonicus
GCTTGCAACCCTATTTATAACCCAGTTCACTCTCACATTGAAAGCTGATGCTTAATAGCTCAGAAAATCAATGCTTGGGTTTGGGGCAAAAACTCAGACTGACATACATTAACAGAAGATGAGGAATCAGGCAACGGTTGCTAGTTATTTTTTGTAGTTTCTAAGGGCAAAATATGTCCAACGTATAACATAAAAGGAACAAAGTTGGACATCTGATATATTTTTTTCAAAGTATTTAATTTAGCTGCATCCTTAAACAAGTAGTTTTGATGCAACCAAACTTGACAGGATAAGGCGCTTACAACAAAAAATCTGAAGTAGTCATCACTTTAATAACCAGTTCTTTTTTGGACTTTCTGTAA
>NW_015275564.1:0-362 GCF_001447785.1 Gekko japonicus
AACCTCTGTGCTCAGAGGCAGCATACCTCTTAGTACCATATGGTATGGACAAGGAAGGTGTAAAAGACCTGCCCAAAACCAGCAGACCCTTGCCAGCAGGGCCTTAGACTGAAGGGGGTTTCTTTCCTCCTTGCTCTCCACCTCTTTCTTGACCCTGCTCTACCTGAAGAGCAAGAGACTCAGCATGTCCTCCTTGGCTGATTTTCCTTATGAAAGGCCTGGCTCATCCTGGGGCCAGCCCCCTTGGAAGCTCCACCCCCTGGAACTTCCCTGGAAAGCAGCTGCTGCCCCCACATCCCAGCTGTGACTTGTCTCCTTGTTTCCCACACAGGCTCAAGGCTGCCTCCCAGCTGATTGTCAGG
>NW_015275565.1:0-362 GCF_001447785.1 Gekko japonicus
TAAAATGGCCTTTGGGCAAACCTGCTCCTGGAATGATTCTTTGTAGGTTCTTTAGAACAAAGGTGTTGTTGTGAACGCTTTTGTCTTTTAAACTGGAGATTCTTTTAAAAGAGAGAGTTTGGTTTTTTACCTTTTTTTTACTGACCTTGCCTAGCTAACCGCTGTACGTATAAAAAACACTGCGTCATTCTCCACTGTAAAAGAATTCAATTGCTGTGGAGAGATCCAGCACTAGGTTCCAACTTCATGCTTATTATTTGTGATTTTTAATTATAAACCAACTGTATTTTTAACTGTTTATAGTGTAGGGTGGGCAATTCAAAAAGTTTAATAAAACAAATGTTCTGGTCAGTATTTACTTA
>NW_015275566.1:0-362 GCF_001447785.1 Gekko japonicus
TCTTCTTCTTCTAGTGGCCACTGATGGCTCTGAGAATCTCTCTAATCCTCTTTTAAAGCCACCCGTGCCTGTGGCCACCGCTACATCCTCTGCCAGAAAATTCAACATTTCAATCCACAAAGCTTAACATCGCGCAAGTGAGCGGCAGAACAGAACTCAGGATGCACCTCGATCAAACCTGTCAAGCTGATTTCCAGTTTCATAGTGTCCAAAAGGAGCACATTTTGTATTTAACACTTAGATTGAAATCCCACCATATGGCCCATTTCTAATATAAATAAAGTACAGCTTCTTTCTCTTAAGACTAAAAGAGAGCTGCATGGAATACATTAAGATCATAAGGTAAAGGTTCCCTTGCTCGA
>NW_015275567.1:0-362 GCF_001447785.1 Gekko japonicus
AGTGGAGCAGTACACCAGATCTTATTAAGCAGTTCATTTACTGAAGGGCGGGGCAGTTTCTGCCTTTTTCCAATTTGCTGCCATAACCGCCTTGGCAGAAGTGAACAACCATAAAACTAGTTCCATGTCTGAAAGACCCACAGAGAACCCTTTCAAGTACCCTAGCAGGACTATCTTAAGTTCAAGAGGTATGTTGATATATAGCACACTATTAACGAACTGGACCACAGTTCATCAAAATCTGTATTTTACAGCATGTCCATAAAATATGCAATAGATCAGCGAATGGTGAACCATGTCTCTACAGTTATCCTGAAACAAATTACATGAGAGTATTCCCTGACCTGGATAGCCCAGGCAAG
>NW_015275568.1:0-362 GCF_001447785.1 Gekko japonicus
CAGGGATAAGAAACATATGTTTATTTTGTAAAAACAAGATGAGTTAACACAATCCAGAAACTGAACACACTATGGTAGCTGAAGTAAAAACTCTTACACTTTATTTCATCCTCCATTCCTCAGCAGGTCCCCTACTTACATTGTTTCAACATATAAAGGGCAAACAACTTGACCAAGAGATGTCAGAATTCAACCTCCTGTAAATCAATGTTGCTCAGAAATTTTTATCTGACTACAGGACATTTATTTCTTGAAGACTTGAACCATTTTTAACTTTTACTTTTACCGAAGAGGAAGGAAAAGAATGAATTAAAACATTTGGAGGATATAGCTCAACAGAATAAACAGTAGTGTGTGTGTGT
>NW_015275569.1:0-362 GCF_001447785.1 Gekko japonicus
GGAGTTCCTGCTACAAAAAGAGACCTGATTGAAACAGAATTCATTCGTTAGCGTGAGGCAGGGCGGACAGCGCGATCCTATGATTTCTCTTTTTTGCATCCCCAGACAGACAAGAGTGGTTGTGCTTTTGTTACAGTCAATGCGACTGACATTCATCTGTCCCAAAAAGCCTATGATAGGTATGTGGAGCTTTCTGCAGAACTGGAGGAAGAAGGAACAGGTAGGAAGGAAAGCGAAAGAAACCTGGGGGTGGGGGTGGGGAGGTGAGGGTACCCATCTCTGCCGCGTCAGAGCTTTGACACCAAATGGGAGCGCATAAGAGGATATCATGTGGTGCTGGGCAACGCTCCCTCTAAGCTGTG
>NW_015275570.1:0-362 GCF_001447785.1 Gekko japonicus
CTACTGTTAGAAGTATTACTACAATTATTAGAATATTAGTCATGTTTGAGTCAATATGATATGCCTATCTCACCCTGTTCTGTTGTTGCAACAGTTGTATGTTCATACCTTAATGGTCACTTAGTGTATTGTATCATAAAAAATTTTTCAATAAAAACATTGTTTAAAAAAAACCCACTGAGTTTATTTTTGCACAAGGGTTTCTTCCTACCCAGGGATACCCAAACATGGCGTGTGAAGGGGGGAGGGGAGAATCTTTTTTAAACAAAACAAAGACATGATGGAGAAGATTTTTTTCCCCTCACCACAATTTACTTTCCAGCCTCTATTGGTTTTAGCATTTTTCTGTTATTGGACCATCT
>NW_015275571.1:0-362 GCF_001447785.1 Gekko japonicus
GAAATGCCAGTTTGCTACTTCATAAAGATTCCCCAAATCCAGGCAGTGACTTCATAATGTCAAAGTTGGTTCTGGCGGGGCAATCAAAAGGAATGGGTAGACAAAGAAGGTAATATGACAATCCATGCCATGATATCATGAACACAACCACCACACATTTGTATCTGTGACACAACAAGCACAACCACCGATTACACAGCATCAAGACTTGGGATAATAGCAGGACAGGTCATTATTTCCCAGTAATGTCATTTACCTGCTTAAATCTGGAGAACTAGTGAAAGCATTTGATGCCAAACACCATCCAGGTCAGGTGCAAGAGCCTGGAAGATGGTTGTGCAGTCCCAGAAGAAAAGTCGTAG
>NW_015275572.1:0-362 GCF_001447785.1 Gekko japonicus
CTTTTCTTCCTCTTCTTTTTCTTCTTCAACCAGAAGAAAGCACCTCTGCTAGTGCAATGCATTCATGGGATTTAACCCCATGACCTTCAGCATCCCCCTCCCTTATCCTCTGATCCAATCAACTTCTGGCCTCCTTGTCTGCAACGTCTCCCTTGTTACCACTGGCTAATCAGTTCTGATGTCACTGAGAGTCCATGTCGTGTGGGGGCCACATCCTCTCTCACTCCCATTGGCTTAGCTGCTGTGAGGTCCCAGAAGGACACCAAGGTAGACTCAAGCCATGCAGGAGAGAACTTCGAGGGGGGAGGGGATTCGTTTCCGAATTCATAATGAGTTGGTGTCAGAACCCACAGCCAACAACG
>NW_015275573.1:0-362 GCF_001447785.1 Gekko japonicus
ACATGATTTATATTTATTCATCTATTTCCATTGTTAGTTTCCAAGCTTAGGGCTGGTCCTCACTCCAGGCACAAAGCATATTTATTGATGACAGAGACCCACTGACCCTCACAGGAAAATACACTCCCTGACATCAGCAGACCACAACAGCCTTTGCTACCTCTCAAGTACACACCAAGACTCAGCTACGGATACCACTTTCTACTGTCAAACATGAAACACCACAAGAGATTCAGAGATTGGCTGGACACACTCAGCAATACTCTTAACTGACCTGCAAGGGAAGCATATAGCAATGGCAAATAATAGTCCAGACCAAATAACTTCCTAAATGGATGTAATGTAAATGTTGCCATTGTCTA
>NW_015275574.1:0-362 GCF_001447785.1 Gekko japonicus
GTCAAAGTACAAGAATTTTGGAGACAAATTATTGATAGAATCAAAACGTTAACAGGATATGAAATACCTATGGATCCAATGTTGATCTTATTAAATTTATGGCCACCAGATACTTACCCAAACAGAACCCAGCAAATGATTAACGTTATGCTTACAGCAGCTAAGACTTTAATTGCCAAAAAATGGAAATGTCAACACATGCCAACGATAGAACAATGGATACATAAACTATGGGACTTCTTTTTATTTGAAAAATTCTCAATATACAATACGATTCATCAAAATGAATGCGAATTATACAACCCATTAGATAAATGGTTTCCCATCCTAGAAAAAATTACCATTGACAAATTTGATTGGGA
>NW_015275575.1:0-362 GCF_001447785.1 Gekko japonicus
GTTCTCAGACCCAGTTACACATGCCCATTCAAATAAATCTGTACATTTCTTACCCCACAATACTGTTCTTCATTGAAGATCTGTGGAGGGAGAGGGATTCCATTTTGTGGCTTCTTTTCGCCTGGAACATTTTCTCTCATCCATTTTCTGTTGTTTTCATCACAGGCTATGTCCAGTTCTTTAAAGTCAATCTTGTTGGCTGCTAAAAAGCCCACTACCTCTTGCTGTTTCTTCTTAATCTGGTTAGGAAAAAGAGGAAAACATAGCATTGCTATAAACTGATAGAGCATGGATATTCAATGTAACTTTTTATTCAGTCAAGGATTGCAATTCTGTTCTAGAAGAGAGGCAAATTGGTTCAA
>NW_015275576.1:0-362 GCF_001447785.1 Gekko japonicus
ATGCCATGGTAACATCCAGACTAGACTACTCTAATGCACTCTACGTAGGCATCTTCTCAAAATCAACTTAAAAGACTCCAGTAGGTGCAGGAAGCTGCAACTGTTATTATTGGTAACTCAGTGGATCATGCACATTACACCCACTCCACAGTCACTCCATTTAACTCAGTGGGTTACTGAGATCAGTTCAGCTATCACATACAAAGTTCTGCATGGCCTTGGACCTCATATTTGCAGGGCTGCCTCTCCCCATATGATCTGTCATGACAGCTTTGATCATCTAAGCAGAGCCTTCTGTAGGTGCAGCCCTGAAAACAGGTAAAATGAACAACTGCCCATATATGTGCCTTCCCTGTGGTGGC
>NW_015275577.1:0-362 GCF_001447785.1 Gekko japonicus
ACTAGTCATTAGTTCCCGAGATTTTAAAGGCTCAGATTCTAGAGTCAACAAGTGCCAAAATACCTTAAATAACAAGACTGGGTACAAACTAGCTGATGCAATAGTGGCAGAGGAGTAGGATTTCTTTGTCATTGTCATCATAGCTCTAAAGCACACTCTGTCAGATTCCATTTGAGTCTTCTTCTGATGCTGTTCTAGACATCTTCCAGCCGTCTTCAAGTCACCCAGCTCTGTAGTGAACAAAGGCACTAGATTCTGCCTTGAAGTGGGAAAGGTTGACAGGGGCAACCACACACTGGTAGCTTCCAGAAGATTCTCATCCCAGGCTCCCATCATGGCCTCAACAGAGCTGTTGTTTGGGA
>NW_015275578.1:0-362 GCF_001447785.1 Gekko japonicus
CAGATTCTGTGGCATCACATTCTCACTGGGATTCCTCCACTCCCCAGACTCCGACCTGGCACTGCCCCATATCTCCAGGACTCCCCCTTCCCAGATTTGGCCACCCTAGCATTACCACTGCAGATCTTCAGAATGTGGTATTATGGCTCTCAGATCAGCAGGGGTCAGGCAACTCGAGATGCCGGTATGGTTCCACCTGATCCTACAAAGCTTCTGATCTGACTCCTCAATCAGAGAAATGTCTTGCTCAGGCACAGACAGAGCTATGGTTAGTCTGCCCTTCCCAACCCCTAGATCGCTCAGTCCCCAGCATGTAGGGCTGCCAGCTGTGCTTTGGGAAATTCCTGGGGATTTGGGTGTGG
>NW_015275579.1:0-361 GCF_001447785.1 Gekko japonicus
GCCAGAGTGGTAGCTCCTTTGCTTCTTCCCTAAAACGGGTCTAAGCCCACCTAGTTGGGTCAGGTCATGGCTGGGAGGTGGAAGGGCAGACTGGAAGCCAGCAGGGTACTGATGAGAGGTCTCCTCCCATAAGCAGCAATGGTATAAAATTAGAATTTGGTATGGGGTAGTTCTGACAGTGGAAGTTTGAATAGAACCTCTCTCACTAGTCCCCTTGTACTCCACTAAGACCCTGCTCACAAAACACAAATTGCACAGTATTATTTGCATCCATTGCAGTCACATTCCAAAATGTGTATCGAAAGAAAAAACCACTGATGTTTCTTATGGGCTTTTCTGAAGCATTCTTATTTTAGTCCTT
>NW_015275580.1:0-361 GCF_001447785.1 Gekko japonicus
AGCGACTTAACAGTTTTGGTCCAAGGCTAGTCTGTAAGGATGCTTCCAAAATTCTCATCATCTCACTCCTCATCTCAAATTGAACCAATGCATTAGGAATGCCTTAGGACTTAGGAATTCTCCACTGTTTTTGCTTCGTTTCTCAGTTTTGTACAGAGCTCTGTCATGCATTGTTTGCCACAGCTTTCAATTCCTTCAGGTAATTAGTGTCTCCTCCTCATACTCCCAGTGTGATTTTATGGACTGTTGTAACAGGATTCTTTTAGTGTGGTGTTTTACCGAGACAAAGGAGTACTTACACAGATCAGTCAAATGCCACACAAAAATGCCACATAAAAAGAATTTTGGTGCAATTATCATA
>NW_015275581.1:0-361 GCF_001447785.1 Gekko japonicus
CTTTGGACTAGATTGTTCCAGGCTGGAGCAGGCAGCGCTACGATGGTCCATCCTGCACCCAAACAACGGCCTAACTTGGCTGAAGTGCAGCCAGGGACAAAGGGAAGCTTCTCCTGAACATGGGCTCCTCTGGAGTAGGTGGCCAGGACAAGCCGGTGGCTCTTAATCTGGTGGAGAACTCGGGGTGACACAAACAGAGAGTCCTGTGTCCCAAAGAGTAAGCAGGCGGATCTCTCATTCCTGATGTGATAGCTGTGCTAAAAGGCATCTTCTTTCTACAGGGTGTGTGTGTGTGATGTAACAACGCCTTTCTGTGATCTAGCCGCTTGGGGCTGGAGCCAGCTGGGTAAATTCCACACCC
>NW_015275582.1:0-361 GCF_001447785.1 Gekko japonicus
GGGGGGCAATAAAATGGTAGTGGCATTGGACCTGGGGACACCATAATGTCCAGTTGTACCCTAAGAGAGGTGGCAGTCTTTATGCTAGTTCTCTTCCCTAATAAGTTCAAATACCCAATTTCCTTTATATCTCTGAGGTAACACTCACAGAACTTTGCTTGCATTGCTCTGAAGTCTTCTTTCATGTTGGTTCTTTCTTGGCTTGATTTGTTTATCTTGAAGATCCTGGCACATATATAAGGTGTCAGAACTGCTTACTGAAGATGCTGGAATAAGGACACCAAAGTGCTGTGCCTGAAAGACATTTCTTCCTTAGGCTCCTATTCTCCTGAGTTTCTATCTGCCTCCCAGTTCCCTTTCT
>NW_015275583.1:0-361 GCF_001447785.1 Gekko japonicus
CGGACTATACCATGCTGCCTTCCCTCCCAAATAAATCTAAGAAACTCAAAAAAAGAAGCGCTGCTATGAAAAACTCTGTATATGATGAATCTATGGCCTTCTCCTACAGAGCAAAAATATATTGATTTTCTCAATCTTCTAATACTCAAGGTATTTAGCATACAGAGATTATGCAACAGTAAATACGGCTGCCTTGCAGGCACGTAGTTTTGTGGCATCTCACATTGGCTATAATCCCAAGGATACTTTCCTGGAAGTGAGCCTCATTGACAACATGGGGCTTACTTCTAGGTGGACTTGGCTCCCATTATTCCCCTTCCAGCAACTATGGCAGCACAAAATTATCAGAACCTCTTTATCA
>NW_015275584.1:0-361 GCF_001447785.1 Gekko japonicus
GGTTAGCCATGTGTCGAGCCCACAATGTCCCCAAAGCGAGGAGGGAACATGCAAGCCAACAGGAGTTGGGAGCTGCCACTCAGATCCAAGAAAGAGAGAAAAGGCAGGGAAGTGAGGTGGCTGGCGCTACTGGTCCCAGCCTCGCCCACATACCAAGGTGGATGAGTAAGGGAACAGCTGACAGTGCTGGGGAGCAGGTGTCACAACCAGTAGCTGGAGAGGAAAACCTGCCACCATTTACGTGGGCAAGTGAATGTGGAAGCAGTGGCTGACACACACTCACGACGGAGAAGAGAGAGGACAGCTGAAAATTATGAAGTACCCAGTTGAATAACCAACATACAACAAGTACTGTGCACAG
>NW_015275585.1:0-361 GCF_001447785.1 Gekko japonicus
TCTCCCTGCTGAGCCAATCTGCTTGTGTGCCGTAGACGCCCTGATGTGCTCCGCCCATGTCAAGACAATGTTGTTTTTTGCCCATGTCAGGATCTTCGATGCTTCCTGGTTGAGTTGAGATGAACTGGAGCCTCCTTGCTTGTTCACGTAATATTAGCCATTACATTGTCCATCCTGACCAGAACATGATGGTGAAGTATCTGTGGACGAAAGTAACTCCATGCAAGCCTGATAGCCCTGAGTTCCAGTAGGTGGATCGTAAGGAATGTTCATCTGAGGACCATAAACCTCGGACTGGTGCATTGTCCAACACGGCACCCCAGCCCAGTAGGCTGGCATCTGTGATCAGTTCTTTGGCAGA
>NW_015275586.1:0-361 GCF_001447785.1 Gekko japonicus
ACAGTAAGAGAGATTGTTACACCTATGTACAGTAAGAACATAAGTTATCTTTGTAAGCATACAAAAAAAGATGTACCAATGTTATTAACTTCCACTGGAATTATAAAAATACACTAAAATTAGGAAGGTCTGACAACTTCAGGAGAAGTTCTACTTAGCTGCATTAAGCATCTTACCTATGCCAGCCGTATCATGTTCCACTGTGTTTTTAGACTATTGTTCTGCTACTTGCAGTTAAAGTACTTTACATAAAGCCACTCTCTGCATTGTACCAATGACTCAAACCAGATCCGCACCTTGATATGACAGAGAGTAGACAATAAAAGTCCACAAAAGTAGTTCATATAATGGCACATAACGA
>NW_015275587.1:0-361 GCF_001447785.1 Gekko japonicus
CATGCAAAGGAACATAGCAATGGCCATTGCTTATTGCAAGACACCTCAGCCAGGTAGCGTGAGACTTAAAGAAACCTACTCAATTTAAGACCTGCTGATTTAAGATCAAACTTGCAAGAAATCTATGTACAGGGTTTTCCAGGTATTTGTTTCTTTTTTAAAGCCAGAAGCAGCCATCAACTCAGTTTGGAAAAGATATATGGGAGGCAAATACAGGCTAAAATCTTATCCTCATTTGCTTTTTTAAAAAGCCTGGAGAAGTATTCAGAAGTGCTATTTCTATCAATACAGGGTAGTCTATTCTACTGACTCCCTACCCTACTGTTGCCAACGCTCAAGGGGCACTAAGGTTCTTTGACTT
>NW_015275588.1:0-361 GCF_001447785.1 Gekko japonicus
TTATTTAAGTTTGAACTGGAAATTTTTCAAATTCAGATTTCCACGGAAAACCCACATAGCCACATTCAGGCGTGCTGAACAGCGTGTTACCAAACGAGTGTGATGAAAATAGTATCTGTGCTGTCTCTAACAAGCTGGGCCGCTGGACAGGGGCAGAACATGGAGAAGTGGAGACATCTCCCCTGCCGTAATCAAGGGAAGAGAGCCAAAGTCCATCCAGGGCGATCAGCTTCACAGTTCTGCTTCCTAAGAAGAATCACGGGTTTTGTTTAAACAAATGAACTTGCCAGTGCTTGTGAATATAGAAAGGGTGCTTGAAACTTGACATGGGGCCAGGGCCGGCTCACCTGCTAGGCGAACT
>NW_015275589.1:0-361 GCF_001447785.1 Gekko japonicus
GCTTGGTGTCTTATAAATAAGCCTCTCAGGACCGCTTTCAATGTATCCCATATCGTGGCTAGCTCCATATTCTCTGTTTTATTGATTCTTATAAATTCTTTCACTTCTTTTTTCAGCTCTTCTACAAATTTTTTGTCTCTTAACATTCCTACCCTTAATCTCCATCTCTGTTTTTTTTGTGGTTCCCTTAGCGTTAGCCACAATGGGTTATGATCTGCAAAAGTGTTTGGAAGAATTTCAGCTTCTATCACCTCTTTTGCCATGCTTAACGTTATCCACACCATGTCAATTCTTGACCAGGAAGCATGTCTTGCCGAGAAAAATGTAAAGTCTTTTTTCCCTGGGTTTCTTGTTCTCCATA
>NW_015275590.1:0-361 GCF_001447785.1 Gekko japonicus
TGACTATGAGAAATTAGAGTTAAAGGTGGGAGGCAGTTGTGTCAGTGGCAGCCAAGGAGGGATCCAGCTGTGCATAACGGGAATTGTGTCTACCCTGTACCTGTCCTCCTGAATCCAGTTCAGTTCTATGACTACAAGACCTCTCATCCCCTCAGACTTAAGCGCTGTTTCCTGTTCCCAGCACCACAGAACATGAACAGCACTTTTCTTTGCCTCGGCCCCCAAATTCTCTTATTTCTGAGGAGCAAACATATTTGACTTATTCCAGCCTGCATAGAGCCTCTGGCATGAAGACTGTTGTGCTTTAGGAAATCTGAACTTTTCTCCCTTGATCAGGACCATCTTGTTATTGAAGCACTTT
>NW_015275591.1:0-361 GCF_001447785.1 Gekko japonicus
TGTGCTTACTGGTGCCAGCTTGAATCTTGAGTCTTGGTGCTAAAATCCAAAAGATCTTCAGTGGAACAGAAATTAAAACGAAAACAGGGAGTTTAGGGTTGCTCTGTTCCAATCGATTGACTAGCAAGAGCTAAAGTCATCCTGCACATCACATCATGTGTCTTCAGCTTTGCCATAGACTCAGGCTTTCTTACATTTCTGAGCTTTGCATTCCTCCCTGTTTGGTAAGTAGGGAGTAAACTTACCCATTTCTTTGGAAAGTGAAAACATTTGTTAACTGTCTTGGTTGCAGTTATGGTGATGAGCAGCATGTGCAAGAATGCATAAAATCTAAAACTATTGGGTGTAGTAAATAAGAAGC
>NW_015275592.1:0-361 GCF_001447785.1 Gekko japonicus
TAAATATGTAAGTTATGCCCCAATGGGCTTACAATCAAAAATTTGACAACAAGGAAGACAACAAAACGGGAGGGGGGAAGATGCTGTGGAAAGAATAAGCATACATTCCAGTTACACATGCTTAGACTTTATTTCATTAGGCGTTTCATGTGGAATTTACGGAGGGATTTTAAGGAAATGAGAGTGGTAGCAAATTAGCAAATGAATGGAGGATAAGGTCTATTTGCTGTGCTTGTCCAACAGCTTAATGAGTCTTCCATGGTTAGAAGCAACATGTCAGTTATTGCCAGTCAAAAGAAGGGTATGATAGTGGTAGGTGCCCTCTGTTTGCCTCTGGTAATCAGGTATATTTCCTCTGAAA
>NW_015275593.1:0-361 GCF_001447785.1 Gekko japonicus
TAGTTAAACATGTTTGAAAGCATAAAATCCCTCTGTCCCCCAAATCCAATTCCTCCTGTTTGAAGATGAGAAAAATATCATAGCCTTGAATCATTTGCTTTCAGGTAAGTGTCTTCACTTTTGATAGAAGTCTCAAAACACACACAGTTTAGACTCTCAACTACTTGCTGTCCCAGGAATGAATGTAAAACAAATAAGTTCTGATGAGTAGACCTGTATATTCATGCTCACATATAAGTGTGGGTCACAAATATCCTTTAAATGGTAAAAAACCAAAAATATATCAAAGCTCAGTTTGGAAAGTTCCACTAGAGGCCTGTCACACAATGTACTGTTGTATCATCCTGAAGTCTACATAAGA
>NW_015275594.1:0-361 GCF_001447785.1 Gekko japonicus
GCCTATAGAATCATAACAAAGAAGAAGAAGAAAAATCTTACAACTTAGGGCATTTTCAGTGTGGCAAACGGCACCATGTTAACCAACATGTAAAATTTGCAACTCGCACATTACATTCCTACGCCTACGCCTCCTGGAGGAATGCGTGATTTCTTGGAACCTTGCTGAGATTTTTGACCTTAACATTTAGCAAAGAAGAGAGCAGTAAAAATGATAAATTAATTTAGAGAAGGAAATCAGGAACAGTCTGTAGCAGCTAGGGGCTTTTTTTCTCTTTTAAAGAACAGGTAAAAAGCAAATGGGACACTCGACACAAATCCTCAAACACTCTCAGGCTGGCAATAAAACAGATCTGGGGGGG
>NW_015275595.1:0-362 GCF_001447785.1 Gekko japonicus
TTGTGACTTGACACCACCCTTTACCCTTTAATTCCCATATCTGGAGCCCATACCTATAAAGTAATCATTTGTCTCTGTATGTCTCTGCAGGTTGAATTCCATGGCATGAACTCTGTGAGACTCATAGGCATGTCACCCTCACTGCAGCAGGTAGGGGCCACTTCTCCTTCTCACATTACATTGCTGGGGAGAGCAAAGATGTTTTAAAACTGCACACTTAACACTATAACGTGTGCACAAACCTGTGCCATACTGATGCACACAACAGTGAGCCAACATTGGCTGCAGTTCCCTGTTGATAGTAGACTTGGGTTTGCTGCCACCTAATGTATGTATTTGATCTCTAGTTCCTCTACCTCTTC
>NW_015275596.1:0-361 GCF_001447785.1 Gekko japonicus
CAGTGATGTGTCCAGGTTGCTGATATTAAAATAAAGATATCCAATTATTGTGTATGTTGATAACACATAACTTACATCTGAGAAAAATTCATTGTGTTGTAAAGGATCTGAAATTATTTCGTTTCCAAAAGAAGAATGAAGTAGATTTAGGTTCAGTATTAGTATGCTTGCTCCACTCATAACCCTAGCTGAAAGAGGGACCGTGTACATGGTTGAATGTGCAGGTCCTTAGGGCTGCATGTGAGAAGCGATGCTAGAAAAATAGCCATACCACCAATCAGTTAGGGGAAGGATGAACAAAAGATTTGGATTCAGATTCAGCTTTCTCTCCCCTGCTGAATAGCTATTTGGTACCTTTTTG
>NW_015275597.1:0-361 GCF_001447785.1 Gekko japonicus
TGCTACAGATGATCTCGCCCCCTCTGACAAGGACCACATAGTCCTCTGTGTGTACATGCAAGTGTGCGGTGTGTTTTGATGCACACAACTCCCAGGCGCATAGAATCCTCCCTGATGTGTGATAACGCGCACTCAAACCCATCGCAGTGACTGGCATTTTACCAGTTGAGAATAACATTTTCTCGCTTCCAGCTATTTGTGGGGAACGAAGCGGCGGCGGGTTCTGCCACCTGTACAGGCCAAGGGGTTTCCTGGTGGGAAATTGTGCCAGACCTTTGAGGTTGTAATTTTTGTGATGCAGGTGGGATTTTCTGCCGAAACCGTTACCGGTCCGGCCAGTTTAAAAACTGGTTTGAGTTTA
>NW_015275598.1:0-361 GCF_001447785.1 Gekko japonicus
ATTATGTCTGGAGCCCACAAGTCTGGAGGATCATCTCCTCCTGTATGTTCCCATGCGCCAGCCATGGTCTTCACACTGCCACCTGCGGGCCGTTCTCCCACTTAGGGGATCAGAACCCGGGCCTTTCCCGTTGTGGCCTGCAGCCTGTGGAATGGGGTCTGTGAAGAAATGAAGGATGCCTCCTTGTTGGAGATCTTTAGGAGGTGCAGTGAGGCCTTTATGTTTGCCAGGGCTTTTGATGGGCTGTGAATAGCAGGCGTCCTTTTTTTTGGGGAGGGGGGTAGGAATGGCAGCTTCCAAGGTAGGACCTGGGGATTCCCTGGAATACCAAATGATATCTAGGCTACAGAGATCAGTTCCC
>NW_015275599.1:0-361 GCF_001447785.1 Gekko japonicus
ACAAACTTGTTATGAAAATGTAAAAATCAGCCACTATGGTATTATTATATTGCATTGCAGTTAGATTACTGTCCCTTCTGCATGTTTCATTCATGCTTTAGTTACAGCATTCTAAAAGTAAAGTTGCCTTTGTACCAACATTTATACTACTTACAGTTTTCTATATCTTAGTAAGGCAGCGCTAGTCCAGTGACCTAGACTAGAATCCTAAACAGAGTTACACAATTCAGAACCCACTCATGTGTTGACAGCTCGTCTGCTGTTGTGGAGAGCGAGCATCTCAAGTTTGGAGGGCATCAGTCTGAGGAGGAGTGACACAGTCCCTCAGAAGGGACTCCTTCCTTGGGTGACAGACCAATAT
>NW_015275600.1:0-361 GCF_001447785.1 Gekko japonicus
GTTTCCAGTTTGTTGTATCAAAATATCCCGGCGAAAGTTGCGCGGTGGTTATTTATGACCAATTGGCTCGCCAGGTTTTCTTTCATCCCCTTGGAATAGAACCTGCTGATCTGCATTCTCAGCAGGTATGAGTCAGTTTCCTGTTACGATACAGTGACGCTGCCACCCAGGTGAAATGAATGCAGGAGACAGGTAAGGCATCATTCTGATATGTCATGAATCTCTGGTGTACACTATAGCAAGGCTTTCCATCCAGGGGGCATAGATCAGTCAGATCTCAGAGGTAAATCACACACTATGGTGCTAAGTAGTTGCTGCAGCTGCCGTTCAGAACCAGAATGTCCAGTAGCACATTGGAGAC
>NW_015275601.1:0-361 GCF_001447785.1 Gekko japonicus
TTTTTTTTTTTGCAGCTGGTAAACAAATCTCCTTTCTCCTAAATTTGTATTGCTTTCTGGACAAGAATGCTAGGATCTTAAATATGCCCTTCAGTGGTAAGATGCTAAACCTTACACTTGGTACATGAATTGGCTTTCAGTGCATTACGGTGCCATTGCAAGGTTTTACTGGCTTGCATGTTGTTATGCACAAATACATACATATATGCTGTAGCACAATGCCCACTTTCCTCCTCCTGCTTTTTCGTAGTCTGTAACTTAGACAAAATAAGTAAAGCAGTTTATTTTCAGGAGACAGCACTTCTGCATTGTCATCTTTGTCACTCGTTTGCTCCTATTGCTTCAGGGTTCCCCCCCCCCC
>NW_015275602.1:0-361 GCF_001447785.1 Gekko japonicus
GTGCTCTTTTCCACACCACTGTGGAAGGAGGCCGTCTTTGACCTCCCCGCTACCTTCTGTCTGTGCTCACAGGGACTAGAAACATGTTGTGGATTCCAAGCCGGTTTCCTTTCCCCCCCCCTCCCTGCAGGCCAAGACGAAGGGGATTGACAGTGGCCTGGACATTGGGGTGAAATATTCAGAGAAACAGCAGAGGAGCTTTGACGATGCTAAGCTGAAAGCCGGCCAGTGTGTCATCGGTCTACAGGTGAGTCAGCGGCAGCGAAGGTGGAAGCTGTTGGTGGGGCTAGCGTGCATGGATCAGTGTGTTTGTGTGCAGTCTGAAACGTGGTGCAGTGCTGGGGTTCCTGCAGACCCCGCA
>NW_015275603.1:0-361 GCF_001447785.1 Gekko japonicus
ACAATATCTAAAATCTCTGTTGTTACATATGGGTTTTGGACATAAATTCTTGAACGCAATCCAATCCTTATATGCAGCTCCCAAAGCACAGCTGAAAATAAATGGCACTACATCTGAGGACTTTACTTTGTTTAGGGGAACTCGCCAAGGATGTCCCCTTTCCCCAATATTGTTTGCCATAGTGATAGAACCTTTAGCTAATATTATTAGGAACAATATAAATATTACAGGCATTACAATAAATCAAAATGTTTTTAAATTATGCTTATTTGCTGATGACATTGTTATGTATGTTACAAAACCTGAAATATCTCTACCAGCACTGGAATCAGTGCTAAACGATTTTGGCCAAATCTCTGGT
>NW_015275604.1:0-361 GCF_001447785.1 Gekko japonicus
GTAACATCCATCCACCATTTTTGAGGGGGCTGGCCAATACCTTTCTCCCAAATTCAATTATGACTAGAATATTAACCATGTACAAGAGACATCTCACATTCACCTCTCCTTCCCCCCCAAAAAAATACCTCAGTGTCTGGTATTCAACTTCTCTCACCATGTCTCCAAGGCAGGAAGGTCACATAGGTTACTGCTTCTATTGAGCAAGATCTTTTGTTCATAGCTGAAGCTGTAATAGGCCAGACTGAGGATTCTTCAGGGTAACATGGCAGGCCTTCTTTAGAGATTAACAGGAACAGATTAATATCGCTGAGAGGGTTTTGCATTCAAAACTGCCTGGAGAGGCAGAAAGGCATTTTTT
>NW_015275605.1:0-361 GCF_001447785.1 Gekko japonicus
ACTTTCAGTGCACTTTAGCGATCATTTGCGGAATGGATTTCACACAGTAAAATCCAGTAACAAAGTGGAGTAAACATGCATTAATCAATGTGCATGAAAGCAGTTTGCACCTCATCTTACTACCTCAGTGCATACATATGTGGATGCACACACAACACATGCTTTGGTCTGGACATGTCCCTGAGTTGGGCTTTCAGTTGTTCGCCATGACCCTCCCAAGGAATCCAGGGATTATTCAGCCCAAAACACCCAAAATATCATATTGAGTGTTGAAGTGGATATAGTTTCAGGTGAAATAATGGAAACAAAGCTGAAAAGAGACACTGAAGACTGGAATGTGATGCAAAGATGATCAGAGAAA
>NW_015275606.1:0-361 GCF_001447785.1 Gekko japonicus
GGCTGTGACCCTCCCCTGGCCATTTGGGTGCTCGGCCTATCTTTGCTCCATTAGTACCTCTGACCAGATGCAGTGGAACTGGAGAGTGCGCTACTAAGATGACTATTCCCAGGGCCAAATGACTTTCCCAATCTGCCTTGAGTTCTGCTGAAGTCTGCTTTAAGGATATTGTTTGAAGCTGCTGAAAGGTATTTTATGGCATTTTTGTGTCCCTGGTTATTATTTTCCCTTTTTTAAAATTTATGCATTATCATTGATCTTATGTTCTTGTTTAATCATTTCATTGAGCTGTGAGCTTGTTAGCCAAATTGCCTTGTTTTCTTGTTAATAAGGGGAAAGTTATGATTATTAATCGGCAATA
>NW_015275607.1:0-361 GCF_001447785.1 Gekko japonicus
ACTAACAAAATTTGTGGCAGGGTATGACCCTTCGTGCGTCACTGCTCACTTCTTCAGATCCTGAATCTGAAAGAAGTTAGCTATTTGCATTTAATTAGGGTGCTAAACTAGCACTTCGATTATCACATGCTTTTATTACAGCAGGTGTTATCATACCTTAACCTGAAAGAAGTTCCTCTGGCCTAAGGAGTCTTTATCTTACGTGGCACATGTTGAAGGACAGCTTCAAACTCTAAAGTAATGGCTAGGCTATAGGGTACGGGCTAGTACCTTTAAGGAAATTAACATGAAGTTGTATGTGCATTACAAATGCCTAGGTGAGCAACCATATTATGTTATGTGCAATACTCCCTCTAAGCTG
>NW_015275608.1:0-361 GCF_001447785.1 Gekko japonicus
AGCTTCCATTTTGGATAGAGCATCCAATTTACTATCTTTACAATCCTGAAAATGATGGAAGTTCTGTGGCTGACCAATTCTGTCTGCAGATGAACCATGTGAGTCAGGCAATGGGTTCCCAGGCAGGGGAATTGTGATGTGTCTCTTTTCTATACCAGCTTGACAATGGTGTGGGAGGATACCACATCAAATACCTTACCTGGAGATTTCCCCTAATAGATGTTACTAGAGTGATCAGGGTGCAATCCAGACCAACTTACATCTCAGGTATTTACTCTTAGCCAGAGGAAATTTAGTTCTCATCTCTCCAAGCAGCAATGTATTGCAGAATACACAGCTTGAGGCCCCATCCTGTGTTACA
>NW_015275609.1:0-361 GCF_001447785.1 Gekko japonicus
TCAAGAGGGAAATGAAGTTCTCAATCTGTGTACTGAAAACGGATGAACTTTTAACCTTTTTAAAAGAATTTTGTTGAAGCGGTTCTGGAACTCCACTCCAGTGTGTTCCCCCATAAAGAAAGCCCATTGGCAGCTCTGTAAATATGTAGCATTTCCTGTCCTCTGTATGAGACTCGGCACATACAGGGAAATTATTGCTCCATTTATGACCTTCACCAGCATTTAGCATGGGCAATAAGTTCAGGCTCCCACAATGCTGATAAAGATTTGCCTGGCATATACAAAACCTTCCCCAGCTCTCGCTTCTTCACCACCAGCACGTACCTCGTGGGAACCTCAAATGCCACTGTTTGGTCACTTC
>NW_015275610.1:0-361 GCF_001447785.1 Gekko japonicus
AAAGACCAAGTCTCAATTATTGATCAGTTGTCCCACAAAAATTAATTGTCGCAGACACACATTTTTCCAAGCCACCATCAAAACCAGTCAGTCTGAATTTTTGGCTCAGTTTTGACATCACACAAAATCATGGTTTACTTTAAATTTTGCTAGTTTCTGAAACTGGTGTTCAACTCACAGACAATTGCTCAGTTCCTGGCTAGCCTCAAGAAATGCTGGTTTCATTTCCTTCTCTCTATAGCCGCAAAGGGTGTTACCAAAGAACAAGCCAGGGTTAAGCCAGGTTAAGCCAGTGTGTCTGCATTCAGACAACATGCAGAACTACGAGAGCATAAAAGAGCCCTACTGGATCAGACCAGTG
>NW_015275611.1:0-361 GCF_001447785.1 Gekko japonicus
TGATCCAGCAGGACTCTTCTGATGTAACTCCAGTCACAGGAAGTTTAGAAAAAGTATTTTAAACCACTCCCCCCATATTCTGGCTGGGCCAAAGACGTGTACAAGAACAGTCCAAGATTGCTCCGGAGGAATCTTTGATGGTAGAACAGCGATGTTTTGAAATGAGGGAACTGTTCTTGGAAAGCGCACTTTCCCTAGTGTGAAAGCCTGACGTGTTTATAGTTTTGTGGAGATGAACAGTGGCATTAAAAAAGGATTCTTTTAGACAATCTGTGGTAGTTTTTGTCAGAAAAGGGAGCTGTTGGTAGAAAGAACAGTTTCACTGGGTTCTCTGGCCATTGCTAGGAGGAGGACAACAGGA
>NW_015275612.1:0-361 GCF_001447785.1 Gekko japonicus
GTGACCACTGAAGCAAAAATATCTTCCAAAAAATGGCTAGACCAAAGGAAACCTTGGGGAGGAATCAAATAAGCTGTAGGGAGCTGAATCTCTTTTGAAGTAAAAACCCAGTGGACATGAGATCACGAATTAGAGGAAATTGTCCCTAGCGGACGAGGGCTTTTAATGAACTCAGATATAGCTCAGCATTGTTTGTGATGTTGCTGGAGAATGGAGGTGTATTGATTTCCCCAAGACTGAATGTCTATTTGTAGCTTAGCAGACTATGACTGCAGGCAGACTGGCATGGCACGGTTTGGGTGCACCATTAATTACTCCGTTGCAGTTTGTGACGGAGATGTTCGATCAGACTCCCACCCTG
>NW_015275613.1:0-361 GCF_001447785.1 Gekko japonicus
TCTTCTGCAACTGATAGTGTGCTTTTGAGGTCTGGGTGATGTCAGGAAGGGAATGGATACCAGCTGAAGGTTTGAAAATGATAGGGGTATGAGTTCTTGATGTCTTGGTGTGTTTGGATTCTGAATGATTATAGCTTTCAAGGCTGCTTATGATTTTAAAGTTTGTAAACTGCTTTGAGTCCTGTAAGCCAGGAGAAAAGTTGCATATAAATATTGTAATTAAATAAACTCTGAATGATGTCACCAACTTGGTGATGCTTGAAATGCCACAGAAATGTAGAAGATAAAATGAAAACAACAACAACAACAAAAGCCCAACCATGGGTAGCACCCCCCAGATGACATATAAAGTAAGGGAAAA
>NW_015275614.1:0-361 GCF_001447785.1 Gekko japonicus
AGTTTTCCAGCAGAAGCTGAGAGCCCTCTGTTGGGGGATACATTGAATGGGTGGAGGCATGGCTTACAGGTTTCCTTCCACCTCTCTGAGTCTATGATCGTTTGTCGCAGAGCAGGACACTTGGGCTGCAACCTGCGATTAGACAACAGTGTAAATGAACAAAGCAATGGGTTCTAGAACATCCTGGCAAGAGTTATAATAATCTAAAATGAAAGGGGGCCACAGGATGCCAAGTACACATTTTATTACATGGGGAAGGAAACAGATAGGCATCTGTGCAGGATGCAAATGAAGAAAGCCAGCAGGCCTAAGGCACCATGAGGAGATCTGGGTTTTGTACAGCTGAATCATACACCTCCCC
>NW_015275615.1:0-361 GCF_001447785.1 Gekko japonicus
TTTTTTCTTTTCATTTTCAACTTCTGAAAGACCTGCCAGTCTCTGCACTAGAAAGGCTGCCGTTCACACTGTGTGGCATAATTACATTGAGAGAATCACACAGTTTCTTTCAGACCGAGGTCTCAAGAATCACAGAAGCAGGTCCCTAGGCCTGTTATCACAGGCTAAAAAATTAGATTTTGATCTGAAAGCAGTTTCTGTCCTCATGTACTCTGTACTTAATGCTAGTAAAGATGCCAGACATTGATTGGCTGTGTATACATATTCCTCCCTGCAGAAGCCGGTGCATATTTCCTTACTGCAAGACAGACAGTGAGTTCTGTTTCTCAGTGCTCGTGCTCCTTTGTGGCCACATACATCT
>NW_015275616.1:0-361 GCF_001447785.1 Gekko japonicus
GTAAACTGGGGTAGGAGGAAGGGGGATGGGTTTGATGAAATGGTATGCCACCTTTTCTCAAACTCAGAGCAGCATGCATGGGTCTTCCCTCCTCTCCCCCTATTTTATGCTCACAACAACTTTGTAAAGAGAGTCAGGCTAAGAGCACACGACTGGCATATGGTTACACAATGAGTTGGATGATTTCTAATGAAGCACTCTACTGGTGCATTATACCAACTCTTGTCTCATAGTCTGACCCTCAGTGGGAAGGAACATTCCCTTTACACCAGGTAAGGTGGATGTCACACAGTATCCAGGAATATGCATCACATAATAATGGAATAGCGGGACAGGCATCCTCCAACATGTGTGCCATTAG
>NW_015275617.1:0-361 GCF_001447785.1 Gekko japonicus
TATATGGAGGCAGGCAATGACAAACCACCCCTAATTGTCTCTTGCCCTCATCACCACCTTTAGGGGTCTCTGCTCAAGATGAATGGAGGTGTCATTGGGGGGACACAGCCGGAGAGGTGGTCCTGTAGATACATGGACCAAATTCATGAAGGGCTTTGTAAGTGATAACCATATCTTAGGCTGGTGGAAGTTCTTCCTAGCCTAAGGAACGTCCTTCCAGCTTAAGTGGCTGTTGAACCACTGATGCTGGCGGAAGGCTCCTTGGGCTGAGTGGAAGGCTTCAGACTTTGCTGGGGGGGGTGCTTTGGACCATAGGCCAGTGCTTTGGACCAACACAGGAATGGTCCCTGCATCATTACAC
>NW_015275618.1:0-361 GCF_001447785.1 Gekko japonicus
TCCTTCTTCCAGACATAGCCAGCCTCTACCATCACTAAGCAACATTTTCTAGTCCCAGCAGAAGACTGTCATTGGTCAGTCACCTTCAGTGCTGTCATCGGAGTAGACCCCCTTTTTGCTCATCATGATTTTGATACTCCTCTCTCACATGAAGAAAAAGCGCTATACACTGTTGATACTCTTGATACATGTAGTTGCCATTTTATGTAAACAGGACAACATGCATGAGTTTCAATATGCACGGACATACACCCTCAGGGGAAAAAAAGGGTTTTCTGATTGTGTGCACTGCAGCTGCCCTGTTCCCACTAAATGGTGACTGCAAGTATTAAAAGGACCAAATTAGCATGCTGTTCTGGTA
>NW_015275619.1:0-361 GCF_001447785.1 Gekko japonicus
ATGTACTACCTACCTGGTAGCAGCTTACCTTTAAGATAATATACTGCCATTTAAAGAATACTTCTGCTTTTATGTTGCAGTGTACAGAACAATTGTGGAAAACAAACAAGGGGTTTGATGCTGCCAAAATTAAGTGCTTTGGAGTCTCAATTATTTTCATGTGAGAGTTTCAAGAACTTGTTTCTCTCTTCCATTTAAATTAATCAGAAGTGCTTCCTTTGGCTGTATTATGGCCATGACTAGCTGGTATATGCATATTTCTTTAAAAGTAATTTTCATATAACAATATGAAAATTTATTTTATAAGGTATGCATTTTTAAACATATGTATTTATTGCCTTTTTGGATTCTGCCCTGTTGA
>NW_015275620.1:0-361 GCF_001447785.1 Gekko japonicus
TAATGATCACTGAGACTTGGGCTGCATTTGTATGCTTGGGAGTAACTTGTGTTGTATTTGGAGAAATGCACTTCCAAGTAATGTGTAGGATTGGTATATAAATCCAGTTTTGCCATATACAGACCATAGTGACAGTGGTGTCTTTTATATCCTTTAATTATTGATCTTAAGTGTACTTTACGTTACTTTTTCCCAAATGGGTATGTTAAGTTTGCATAAGGCTGTAAGTCACCCATTGTCAATGTTGTTTGTAGAAGATGCAGGAACTAATTGATGGAGTATTTCTGGGTTACATATGAAACCTAAAGTGATTCTTCTAGTGGATCCCTGTGGGTTACACATGAATCAGAAAGTGATTGTT
>NW_015275621.1:0-361 GCF_001447785.1 Gekko japonicus
CTCTCTCTCGTAACATCACAGCCCCTGTATACTTACAGCCTCTGTGCTGACGTGAGCAAAGGAAGGTACGTTAAATATCCCCTGGATGAGCTCTGGTGGGGCACTGACTCCCATCCACAAGAACATGTGTATCCCGTTGGCCAGTAAGAATAACCCTCCTTCAGACAGACGGTCTTCTGAGCAACGAACAGCCTTGGGGAACACATCTGCGTTGACATCCATAGAATGCTGCAGGGGGGGGGCAAATCAGGCTGTTTAGTCTCCTTTTCTTTACCATATAGTCATTGGAATTAACAGGAAGAAACTAGAAACACAACAGGCTAGACCATGCATCCAAATCTCATGTCTGATCTCCCTGAAC
>NW_015275622.1:0-361 GCF_001447785.1 Gekko japonicus
TGTGTGTTCCTGCCCCAAAATAGCCCTAGATACCTGTATGTCAAATAATGGATCAGGGTGGGTGGGGGGACATATACAGGATCCCTATGGAAAGCCAGCCTTTTCATTAGGCAAGTAGAGACTTGCTGTACTGCAGATCTTGCTCCTGAGATCTTTGCAAAGTCAGCTTGCACTCACTGCAGCTATTAGAGTTGGCCAGTGTACATTTGTACAAGCTGAAAAAGATACATACCATGAAGGAGCCAGAGAAATGACCTTCATCTGAGCATCATGATGTCAGTAATGACTACCAGCACAGAAACCATGATAGACCACATGTCATTGCTGAGAGTCTTATGAGAGACATCTTTGCCTCTCTTCT
>NW_015275623.1:0-361 GCF_001447785.1 Gekko japonicus
AGAGGCCTCTGCTCTTAACCACTACACCACTCCAGCTTTAACACATTATCTACTGCAGAGCTATATGGCAGATTCTCAAGTTGTATTCCACGCAAATGGAGAACCTGCCCCTGTGGGCTTCAGATACAAGAAATCATATAGCATTTCTTCTTTTTCCTGCAGGCTCTATGTGAAATGGAGAGATTCTTTGATTTGATTTCCCCTTCCCTTGTGACATTTCCAGATCGTTCTTGTGATTACCATCTTTTAAACGTACTATCAGGCACTGATGGGAGTGTTATGCTTGCAGGTGCTAAATATATTCCATCCGCTCTCAAAATACAAGCTAATGCCTCTAATATAAAATAGTGGGTCTTTTTTT
>NW_015275624.1:0-361 GCF_001447785.1 Gekko japonicus
TCTCTCATTTTGCTTTGGTCAGTGTTTCAAATGTGTGGTTTTCTTATTCTTTGTTCCCAAAGGCCGTACATGGAAGAACCACGCCACGTCAAAGTGCAGAAGGGCTCTGAGCCTCTTGGGATCTCGATCGTCTGTGGTGAAAACGGGGGCATCTTTGTGTCGAAAGTAACTGGCGGGAGCATCGCCCATCAGGCCGGCCTCGAATACGGAGATCAGTTGCTGGAGGTAAGAACAACTTACTTAAGAAGATTACTACCACTTGACTGTTGTTATCTCTAAACTGGGATTGGACACTTACTGGTTTGGTTTTTAGGCATAACGTGAAAATGTGATTTGTGGTAACTAGGGATGGGCACGATGG
>NW_015275625.1:0-361 GCF_001447785.1 Gekko japonicus
ACCTACCTACAGGCTCATTTAATGAGTCTTTATGGAACTACAAATCTTATAGTAAATTTAGACATTTGGACAACCTTTTTATACAAGCATCCTTTAAGATCTGGGATAAATACCAACATTATTTAGCTCCACAAAGGTCATTACTGACGAACTTCACGGGCCAAAAATGGTTTAAGCCGGCTTTACATAAGAACTCTTTTAAAGTTTGGAAAAGCTTACACATGACTCGCTTTATAGATATAACTTCGCAAGGCCACATGAAATCAAAATCGCAATTAGAACATTCACAGGATATAACCATTCCGTGGTTCGAATACTTTCAGGTTAGAAGAATGGTAGATTCAAAAATGTGTAACAAGTT
>NW_015275626.1:0-361 GCF_001447785.1 Gekko japonicus
AATGGGTGAGACTTGAGTACATGACATTAGGGAAAACTAATTTCCTAGACAGCTCCTACAATAATTTCACTTGGAAGTGACCAAGGACTCTACTGCACATAATAAAAAGAGATACAAGGGCTGGTTGTGTGAGTGCGGTGACCAAATGCAATAGAGGGCAGAGCTTTTCAAGAAGCACCTAAAGAGGCCTGGCTGAATCAGATCAAAGCCCGTCTAATCCAGCTTTCTCCTTCCACCAGCTGCCAACCAGATGTCTCTGAGGGGATCTGAGCAAGGCAGAGGGGTGCCGGCCTGTGATGTGTCAGAGAAGCAATCTAGGCAGTTCTAGCTTCTCAAACGCCCAGGAGGATCCGGTCATCCT
>NW_015275627.1:0-361 GCF_001447785.1 Gekko japonicus
GCTGGTCTTTGACCGTAATAAACGGAACTTCAGTCTCATATCTCATGGAAGTCATAACCAGAAGCGAGTTCAAAGCGTATTAGGCTGTGTTTCGGTTTGAGGACAGTCACCTTTTAAAATGGGCCACACACACCACTGACCGTGTCAGGTTTGGACCACGTTACCTTGTGCAGTGCAGCCAATAGGCAGAGGGGCTTGGAGCAGCTATTTCAGCCTGGACGGCTTCCCCACAGAAAGCTATTTCTTAGCCCTATCCAACCTCCCCTTTGATTAATTTGTGACTAACTGATTGTATTTTGTGGGCATGTCTGTGTTAAGTAGGGGCTGCGGTGGCTCGAAGTCATGGCGACCTCTGGTGAGC
>NW_015275628.1:0-361 GCF_001447785.1 Gekko japonicus
CTTGGGCTCCTGTTTTGCTGTTTTCCTCTACTCTCTGCCAAAATCAGGCTGGGATTTTGCTTGTGCCATGATCGCTGTCTTGTTCATTTAGATACTGAAATACATCCTGGCCAGGGAAATCAAGGAGAAAGCCCACCGAAGCCTTTCCCGGAAGTTCACAGACTGGGCTTACGGTCCTGTCCAGTCCTCCCTCTACGACTTGACAGAGTTGGACACCACCTCCGCCAACTCTGTCCTGGATATCATTGTGTACAACACCAACATTGGGGTAAGTCCTCTTCGTGCCCTCTGGACAAACGGCATCATTGCAGGAACGGCAGAAAAGAGCCCAGGAGCGCCTTGAAGACTAACAAAATTTGTG
>NW_015275629.1:0-361 GCF_001447785.1 Gekko japonicus
TCTGCACGCCAAGCAGAGGCTCCGCCACTCAACCACAGCCCCTCCCCCCGAAACACCACGTTGAGAGTTCCGGCCTCAGAGCCAAGCCAAATTTGGCCCCAACCGACTGCAGTAGTTTGGAATCCTCCCCAGTGCATGGATTACTCAGAAAGTGCGAGATAAACTCTCCTCTTCCCAACCATGCAGCGCAGTCGATTTGCAGCTGCCGCCACCAGACGTTCTCCTTTCCTCATGAGCTGGTTCTGGCAACTGGAGATATGCTCCGCGGTTTATGAGCTTCCTAAAAGCCCCCCCTCCCCACATCCTCCGGGTCCCCTTCCAGCCAACTCCGCTCCAGCAAGCGGAAAAGACAGTTGCAGCT
>NW_015275630.1:0-361 GCF_001447785.1 Gekko japonicus
TGTACTGGCTGTTCTCAGGACACAAGAGGGCTGTGGAAGGGAAGGAAGAGGAGGGTCAGCGGCCACACAGGAGATCCCTTTCGCTTTAGCCCGAAGCCTTCTGCACCCAGAAGGTCTAAGGCAAAATGCAGAAATCCTTGCACCAAAACCCTGTCCTAAAGTCCAGTCCACAACTGAACAGGCTACGTGGCATGCTGTGCTGAGCAGAGCATCTCAGAGCCCACCCACAAACAACTGTCCTTACCTATGAACACACACCTGGGCTTTAAACCACGTCTAGTCTAGTTTCTCTCTAGTAGCTTCCTTCAAAGCATCTTATTAGAGGTTGGTAGGTCTTTACCAGGGCTTTTTTTGTAGAAAA
>NW_015275631.1:0-361 GCF_001447785.1 Gekko japonicus
CTGTTAGGCAAGTTACCCTGAAACTGAAGGAATATTCTCAGAGGCAAATGTGTTCTGATTCCTTCCTCCCATGCTTTCTCTGCAAGGTGTTACCATGTGACAGTGTACGATGAAATCGTGATGAATAGTAAAGGCATGACAAGCTCTGTGGATCTGGCAAACTGGTAGCATGCGTGCCCTTGGGTAGCCAAGAAAGTAAAAACAGAGACTGGGCAAATTATGCAGGCACTCTTGGGATCTGCAGCATGAGATTGCTGCCACATACATCAGGAATAGAGCTAGCCCAGAAGTAGCCTTGGTACAATAAGAGGGACAGAGTTATGACATAATTTGCTGATGGGTTCGAGGTACCTCTAGAAAG
>NW_015275632.1:0-361 GCF_001447785.1 Gekko japonicus
CTCCTCCTCCTCCTCCTCCATAGGTCTGTGCAGAGGCATTACAATACTGGCCATTCGAGTCTCAATCCCTTCCCTAATAATCCCTACCATCGAGTTTGCCTTGTTCACCGCTGCAGCACACTAGGTTGACACTTTTCATTGAGCTGTCCACTCAGTGGAGGGAGAGAATGCCCCTGTCAGTGTTGGGGCCGAAAGGCACCATTTTGGGGTGGTTCCACTCCTTTCTAGAAGGGACACTACTGTTGGGACTCTTCCGTCTTCTCCCCCATGCTTTTTAACATCCACATGAAACTGCTGAGTGAAGTCATTAAGGGAATTAGGGATACGTTGTCGCCAGGGTTCATTTCCTGCAGGAGCGCAC
>NW_015275633.1:0-361 GCF_001447785.1 Gekko japonicus
CTGCCTCTGTACATGGAGGTTCCATTAAGCTGTCATGACTGAGAGCCTTTTGGTAGACCTTTCTTCAGTGCATTTCTGCCTAATTCCCTGTAGACAATGGCCATCCATTACAACACCTTCTGGCAATGAAGTCTGTAAATGAATTAAGTGTCCTTTGCAGAATGGCTTTCTCTTGTCTGTTGTGTATTGCCAAGCTGTTTCATTTGATTGAAAATGTAATTGCCATTTTATTACACCTTTTTTAAAGGGAAAAAATAGGGCCAAGGCAAGTTATAAACTAGCAATGCAAACTCAATGAAAAAATAATGAAATGTTGGTGTACTAGCACATCAGATTATACCAACAGTGTTCTGAAAGATGG
>NW_015275634.1:0-361 GCF_001447785.1 Gekko japonicus
CATTCTGTTAAATTCCCCTGTAAAAATGTTCGCATTTCTCAACACTATTTGCGTGCCGGTTGTACATAAATGGTGTAAAATAAACAAAAGAACAATTGACTAAAATGAAGTGGACCAAAAGTGATAAGAAAACAATGGCATGGAATAAAAAAGAGGTGAAAGTGGCCATATTGTTTGTAGTGCTAATGCACAGGTATTATATTCACTATTCCCTATACTGGTTTTCCCTCTCACATAGGAACAGATAATTGGTTGAATAATTAAGCTAGTGGCCCACATATCACAGCCCTAGGTCCAGTTTTGGAGACAATACAGGTATTTGAAAGCAGTCACGTTGGACTAAACACACACAGATTTCTAG
>NW_015275635.1:0-361 GCF_001447785.1 Gekko japonicus
CAGACAGGGATGAGCCCCCCCCCCCCCCCAGTCAGAACTGCAAAAGCAGGACTGTTCCACTAGGAAAGATCAAAACATGGAGTTGGTTTGAGGTGTGTGTTGCATTTCAGCCAAGCACAAAGGAAGTTATAGCTAATGCCTGCAAGCATTGTGATATGACTGCATACACAGTGGGTAGGGACCAAGTCTGTTCGTGGGATGAGTCTTCCCTGATGCAAGAGACTGAGCCTCCTGAATCAGGGCAAGCCTCCTTTGGCCAGAGGAAACTGCCTTCCTCTGTGGCAAGCCTTGGACAAATTTTCTTCAGCTTCACGAGCTAGCCCCCAAATTTAGCACCCTTCAGGGTTTTATATTTTAATGA
>NW_015275636.1:0-361 GCF_001447785.1 Gekko japonicus
GCTCATACCTAATCGTCACCGCTCAAACACTTTGATGCAATTCAATCTGGTGCACAGTTACAATAACTTGTGTTGTACTACAACCGTAATAAGCAATTAACGGTCCTGAAAAGAGCCACAATATTTTTGTCTGGATGAAACATGTTTGTGTCATGGAAGCGTCATTGCTGGGTTTGTTTTTACTCCGCGCTCAAACATTCCGCACTCTCTCCAGAAGCATTCGATGGTGCTGTTGAATCACATCACTCCAGTACTGTCTGAATTTGTAATCGTTAGGACTCTTTTTTCCCCTGAATCACAATTATTCATGATATGCATAAGAGTAATTCTTTTGGCTCCTGCCAACCTAGTAGTTCGAAAG
>NW_015275637.1:0-361 GCF_001447785.1 Gekko japonicus
ACAGCACTTTCCACCACCAGAGTGTTCATGAATGTTAGGAGTCCTCATAAAGAATGCTCCTAAACAGGCAGTTGGAGGCTGGGTGGGGAGGAAGGCATCTTTATGTTCCACATAGTTACTGTGAGCTGGGAAGTCTCTAAATCTTGCCTTGGTCATGAATTCATGCTGTTCTCTTAGTGCACCCATGCTGCTGCATCTAAAGAGTGGGTGGTAATATTGGTTTATCTTACACGGCTATTGTGAAGAGGGGAGGAGGGAAGATGGGTAGGTCAACTATTAGGAGATTGGGAAAGTTACATCGGCATTAGACTGTTATGTAGGAACAATGTTTTGTTCATTTAAGCTTAAATAATAAAATAAA
>NW_015275638.1:0-361 GCF_001447785.1 Gekko japonicus
CCAGTCAAATGAATTCACGATCAGCAAGACAGACTAAATTTCCCTGGGGCTACATATTCATTTCGGGGTATTCAAAACCCTCATGAGAATTTTATGTAGCCTTTTCCAAATTATCGGTCTTCCCATTTCCCCGAGAGCTTTGCCTGAATTAGAACATCAACAGTTATGTAACAGTTAAAGTGATGGAGTCCAAATCTTGGAGACAAAAAATTCAAATCCTAGCTGAGTGATAACATGTGTCGATTGACCTTGAGACAGACGCTTGAAGCCTAACCTACCTCATAGTGTTGTTGTGGGAGGGGGAAAGGGAGGCTGGGAGACTGGTATACACTGTCCTGAGGAGCCTCCAAGCATTCGAAGA
>NW_015275639.1:0-361 GCF_001447785.1 Gekko japonicus
GGGGGGGCAGGCAGCTCAGAGAAGGAAATCCGGGGAAGCTGCCGGAACATCCCGGGTCATCCAAAAGGGCCGGGCCTTTATAAATAATGGGGCAAAAGGCATTTAATATCGAATACGTGTGTATGAAAGCGTGCCCGCCCTCCCCTTCCGCAGTCTGTCGGAAAGATCAATTAAAATGGATTTTTGCACCCAGCACGGAAAGATAAGCAAACACTCGGAGAAGAAGGCGGGCGGAGCGAACGGCGGCTCTGAATAGCCGTCTGACGATGTCTGTGGTGAGAAAGCACCGACCGCCGAAATGTGTTCTTTGGAGGGGAACGGGGGTGGTGGGGCCTTCGCTTCTCTGGTCTCAAATCTTGCC
>NW_015275640.1:0-361 GCF_001447785.1 Gekko japonicus
CGTACACCGTTTTTTGTTTTTCTCTTCCTTTTCGGATTCAGTCAGGGCTGGGACAAACTTCCTCCTTGGTCCCGACGATGAAGCGGTGAGTCTGTCAGGTCTTGTCAGTGAGAACTGGCGTGCTGTGAAACAGCCCCATGAATCCGGCTGACCCAAATCCTTGTAAGGGAGGTGCTCCAAAAGTGTCGCTTTCAGCTGACCTAGAAACAAGGCAGGGCTGAGGACTGTTTGAATTCAGATCTAGCAGAAGTGAAGCTGACCTGGCCTGTACCACTTCCGATTGCAGAGGGAGGCTCCCAGGAGTGAACCTTACAAAAGACTTTGGTTGAGGACAGCAACGGCTGGTTGCATTGGCTGGCAC
>NW_015275641.1:0-361 GCF_001447785.1 Gekko japonicus
TCTGTGCTACAAATCACACCCTATGGTAGTCTGTGACTGCTTTGTGCTTAGGATTTCTCTTCCGAAACAAAGCATGTGGCATATTCAGACTCCTTAAAGCTGTTATCCTCTGCAACTGATGTTTTCCATAGGTGTCTATTTTATTACTACCCTGGGACTCTGACCCAGGGTTATTTTTAGGGATCTTTTATCCCAGTTTATGAGAGATGGTGACACAAACATCCTGGGAAAAGCAGAGAGGAATGTTGGAAATTCAGCTTTCCCCTTCTTTATACCTTCCCCTCTGACAAATAACAGACATCCCTTTTTTTGTAGCTGGGCCCTTTATGCTCACAGCTTATTAAAAAGGTAAAGGTTCCCT
>NW_015275642.1:0-361 GCF_001447785.1 Gekko japonicus
TTAAATTTTGTTCTGCATTTCCTCCCACTGTCACATCTCACATCTTTTTGGTTCTGCATTCCCTTTTGGCCATTCGGCTGTCAGATTGCTTTTTGTTCACTGTAGCCCTGAATTTTTCAAAAGTGGTTTGCCCTGGACTTTTTACTTATTGATGGCAATTCAGAAGCAGACAGATTTCCTTGGATTTTGCAAACAACTCCCATTTCTCGGCCCCTGTTTCTGCCCCTCCTTTTTGATCCAAACAAATACCAACTTTGAGGTTAATAGTTCCTCCTACTCTGCAATTTCCTCCATTTTGTTATTGATGCAATAGAACATGCTAAACACAAGGGTGAAAAAGCAGCCTTTATGTTCTTAGATG
>NW_015275643.1:0-361 GCF_001447785.1 Gekko japonicus
AAAACCATATAAAGGTTTTGAAAAGCTAAAAATCTACCTAGTTATAATATACATATCCTGGATGCCAAGGGAGGAGCACACTATAAAAGCGACTTCTTCCAATTTGACACTTCTCTTTTGCCTGCTTCTATTTGCAAAGATGTCTGCACCTCCTTGTTAAAAATAATTTCTATGGCAAGTTTTTCAACACAAAACGCTTCATTTTGTTCTAGACAAACAATACATTAATCCTGCGTAATTTATACAGCAGAGATAGCAGGGCAGCAACGCTCCTCAGCTTTAAGGAGTCCGGGTAGTCCTTTCCATGTCCAGGATGTCTATTGTAAGCCACCTTGAGTTCCGCAAGACAGCAAGCTGGCTA
>NW_015275644.1:0-361 GCF_001447785.1 Gekko japonicus
GCACAGCACAGACATTACATCTAGTGAGTCGATGAAAGAAATAAAAACATTTAAACAAGTCCCAACTTCTTCCCTTTAGATGTCAGTTATTAAATTTCTTTTATCTAGAGGAAAAGCCACTGTCAGCTTCTTAAAATGAACTTAATATCACCTCAAGGCAATTTCCACCAGCACACATTGAAACAGGAGAAAGATGCACCCTGCATAATTTTAAGAGCCCCAGAGAAAACCAACATCCATAGACAATTGGAGACTGCTCAAGTCCTAATTTTCAAGCATTCCTCCAAAGAGAAAACAAACTGGTGAAAGGAACTTTTACATTTCTGTGAATAGAGAATGGAAGGGAAATAAAAACAAAGAA
>NW_015275645.1:0-361 GCF_001447785.1 Gekko japonicus
AAAAGCTTGGAATTTGGAGAATCTGATAAAATAGATGGCTAAAACACTGTATCAATATGATGATATTCAGTTGCCGATTAAAATGTACCCCAGTGACGTCTGGGGAAAAGAAATAGCCACTATGTGGGCAGGGAAAATGGCTGCAGCATGGACAGGTCTGGGAAAATCCAGACATTTCTACCCACAAAACAAGCAACTGAGCTTTGCTGTGTTCTTTCTTTCTGAATTTTGCAACAAAGGAGGTTTGAGCAAGAGCAAAGGAAAGCCAGAGAAACCCCAGGAGAGGCACCATAACACCATAACAAGAAAAACAACTTTTCAACAGCAGCAAGCCCAGGGCAAATAACCTGTGTGGAAATGG
>NW_015275646.1:0-361 GCF_001447785.1 Gekko japonicus
TTTGCGGGGTCAGTGCCGCTTTTAGGCAGCGTCGGAGAGGCCGGATTGTTATTTTGTTTTTTAAAAAAAAACACGCGTTACCCGCAGAAGTCATTTACATTCAGGCAGAGCTCCGAGCTAAGCGGGTCGATACAAATGCATCGGAGCAGACAGAAAAATGTCAGCCGCTCAAAAAGAGAGACAGGGCGGAGGCGGCACGCAGCCGACAGCGGGGGGGGGGACCAAGAGCGCACTCGGCTGTGCTTTCCCGACCTTGTTGCGTTGCAAAGCTCACGAGCCTCCAACGCCACCACCAAAGCGCAAACCAGAGGGCCCTCATATATGCAGGGCAGCCTCTCTCCCTACACTCCCCTCGCGACAG
>NW_015275647.1:0-361 GCF_001447785.1 Gekko japonicus
CCAGCAGCTTGGTGTAAAGGTAGAAATATTTTCTTGGTGATAAAGGTAGAAATATTTTCTTGGTGATAGAGGTAGAAATATTTTCTTGTACTCCATAATGAGCACCTGTCTATTCTTGCCATCTTTTATCACTATTGTATGATAGACCAATTTAAACCACTGAGATTTGAATTCATTGATGAATTTAGTAAGAATACAAATAAAATGTGCATCAGGAAGATCTGTGCATATCACCCTGAACTCTTTAGAGGAAAGATGGATGGTTGAATGTGTGTAAATTGAAGTCAAGTTGCAGCTGACGTATGGAGACTCCATAGGGTTTCAAGGCAAGTGACAAGCAGAGGTGTTTTGCCATTGCCTT
>NW_015275648.1:0-361 GCF_001447785.1 Gekko japonicus
TCCTCCTCTGTCTGCTAGTTTCTCTACCTTGAATGATCTTGCAGAGCCACTATTTCTCCATTGGATAAAATGTACAAGTATACATCTGAACATATATTTGTCCTAAGCAAAGACAAAGTTAATGCCTAATTAAACTAAATTGCTTCTGCCCCAGTGTTTATTACAATGTTTATATAAGGTTTTGTACATGTGTTATACTCTTCTAAACCCATTTTACTTCAATGTACTTTGAAGAGTGTAACTCTGTTTACTGCACTTTCAGCTTCCTAGAGATTGCCCATTTGTTGTGCACACACATTATGTTTTATGGGTACAACTATACCCATGTGTGTACATAGTAAAAGTTGGGGGTGTCCAGTTA
>NW_015275649.1:0-361 GCF_001447785.1 Gekko japonicus
ATATACCATTCATCTGTAGTCAAATGCCACGACTTACTTACTAAGACAGCACAATCACTTACACGCTTCGCACATGACAGCATATGTTCTTTTCCCAATAAAGGTGAAATGTCAACGTAGGTAAAAATGGACCCGTTTTCAATCTCAGTACACTGCAAGTTGCTTCGTGCGGTACGAGCTGTGAAAGCACCCCAGTTTCCATATAAACTTAGAAGATAGCTATGGTTCTTGGGAAAGAACCACCATGCTTGTGGGGATAGATGCTATTCAATCACCGTTTGCTCAAAATGGCTTAACACTGAGCATTATGCCATCTCTAACCACCTTCGGCATGGTTGAAGTATAGACGTTCATCAGTGCT
>NW_015275650.1:0-361 GCF_001447785.1 Gekko japonicus
TTTACCTTCCAGGCCATACTATATCATTATGGCTGGACATTTGGAAATAAAAAGAGAGCCCAAGGCTGTCACATAAGTCCAGTTAGAATATATTCTCTCACATGCACCCCTATTTTTATGTGTGTCTTTTGCAAAGATGCTAGAGGATTTTGCCTCAACGGCGGGAGATCTGTGCTATTCCCTATTAAAATCCTCCCAGAGCCTCAGGTGTTATGTTAACTTGTTTACAGTCATCAAGTTGACTTTTTTTGGTCACTGGAAAACAGTAAACAAATGTATCTAACCTATAAATCTCCAACTGTGACCCATTTCCATGCCCCTGTATTGTTCTTTTTGGAAGCGTTGAGCTTTTTTTAAAAAA
>NW_015275651.1:0-361 GCF_001447785.1 Gekko japonicus
GGCTTCTCTTATGTTCTTATGTTTAATCTAACCACCACCCCACACTGGTCCACAGGAATTTATCGCACACGCAAAACAAATTACGTTACAATTTAACGCAGATGTTCCCCGGGGGTGGAGGGAGGTCCTCAGCTGAGAACATAAAGAGAGGTTGTGCTAAATTACACAAGCAGCCCATGTAAATCGGCACCCTCTCTCATACAGCTGCCAACCTGTTGCTCTGGAAGGTCAAAAAGAGCAAAGAGGCCAAGAATCCTCAACATGGCCATTCATACCGCGGTTCCATTTTAGCCACCTTGGCTAGCAGCTATTGAAGGACCAGTCTCTTTCGAATCTGTCTAACCCCTTTTAAAGCTATCTA
>NW_015275652.1:0-361 GCF_001447785.1 Gekko japonicus
CCTGTGAGGTTTTTGGTGCTCCCCAGGCTTAGAGGGTCAAGATAACAGAAGTAAGCTATCTTGCTTCTCCCTGGCAGTATGGCAAACGATCCCTCAATCTATCACCATAAATTGGGTGTTTTTTTCTCCCTGAGGGCAACAAGAGGCTTTCATGGCCCAGTTCTCAAGCGATCTGAGGCTGCTGGGGTTGCGAAACTGGCTTCTGTCTTATGCCACGGCTTTGCTGTGTCATCACAGCCAACACCCAGTCTAAATAAGTCTTTAAAGGAAAGCACCAGAATTGTGTTTGGAAATAGAGCAAAGCTCCTCCAAGACTGCTGAGAATTGGCGATCAGCAGAGAGCCAGTTTGGTGTGGTGGTT
>NW_015275653.1:0-361 GCF_001447785.1 Gekko japonicus
CCCAGTATAATGAAACATAAATATATTTGGGGAGTATCTTGAGATTTATTCTGTTTACAGAAGTGATTATATTTCAAAGACTCGAAAAGGTTTAAATATTTTAAGAGGTTATATATGAATCATTTGTTGAACGGCTGCTTTGAGGCAGTTTTGAAAGCCAATTAGACTGCTCCAAGAGCATTAGAATATTTGTTTCAGAAAGACGGGGTTATAGAAAGCCGCTGCCTTTAATTAAGTAATGTAATGATGTGCTACATAGCTATAAGACCATAGGACCTGTTTTTCAAAATGCCTTTTTGCTCTGCCTTGCAAAGATTAGAAAAACACAACCGCAAATTAATTTGCATTTTTTTTTGGGGGG
>NW_015275654.1:0-363 GCF_001447785.1 Gekko japonicus
TATTCAATTATATATAAGGAGAGATATCGGAGTAGGAACGGGTTGCAAGTCAGCTACTCTGCCTCCGTCTCGAGCGTCTGAATTGCTCGCTCAAGGAAAGGAGGTCCGCTGGCCGCGGTGGTGGTGGGGAGAGACGTGTGGGGCTGAGCAGCAGCCCTTGTGGAATGGCCAGGGGTGCGTTGCACATGGGCAGCCAGAGGACAGGTGTGTGGAGGACCCATCTTAACTGGTCTTCCTGGCTCAAGGTTCTTCCCAGCTTTTGCTGTTGATTTCATTTGTATCCTTTTGAAGCATTTGGGGCACCGTGTGGCAGAGTGAGCTCCTGCCAGCCTAGCACGTTCGAAAGCAAGAAATTGCAAGTAG
>NW_015275655.1:0-361 GCF_001447785.1 Gekko japonicus
GGGGGGGCACAGGGGCTTCTTTTTGGCAGTGAGATTAATTTCCTGACCTTCCCGTAGGGTGCCGGCACGGATGAAGCCTGCCTGATCGAGATCCTGTCATCCCGCAGCAATGAGCACATTCGGGAAATCAGCCGGGCCTACAAGACAGGTTCGTTCGAGGCTGCGCCGCGTCTCTCATCCTTCTGGCTACTGTTCTGCTGCTTTTAAAGGTTGTGGTGGGGAGCACAAAAGGGGTGTGTGTGATTGGGTTATGGCCACTGGCGAGTGGATGTTGTGTGTCGGACATCCGTGTGTGTTTTGCTTCTGACTGGAGGACATTGGTTGTGCATTGAAACCAAAAGGTAATTTTAAACGGCTGTCC
>NW_015275656.1:0-361 GCF_001447785.1 Gekko japonicus
CCTACGGGGTCACCATAAGTTAGCTGCAGCCTGCTGGCACCACCATTCTTTTTCACGCACATGGAATTTTTCACGTCACAATTCCAAGTATATTCAATTTATTTAATCCATCAAATGAATCCCAGTGGAGACACTGAGGGGAAAGAAAAGAGTATGATACAGGCTGAATGTATCAGATCTTGGAAGCTAAGAGAGGTTGGTGCTTGGATGGGAGATCGGCAAGGAAGACTCTGCAGACACGGGCAATGGTAAACCTCCTCTGCTTCTCATTTGCCTTGAAAGCTCTTTGCCCCCCCCAGCCGGAATAACGAGGCAGACACGTTGCTGGATATAAACATTGGGCCACTTTATCAACTCCAAC
>NW_015275657.1:0-361 GCF_001447785.1 Gekko japonicus
GCACCTAAAGGAGTACATTCAATATGCCCCGGAACAGAACAAGAAAGAACAGGGAGCATCTTCACAAAATACAATCACATAATCTACTGGAGAGCAGCTACCATCCCTCCCAACCCACCAATGAACAAGATACTGGCCACCAACTGCCATCAAAACAATGCTACCAAAAAAAAACAAACCTCTACGAGGATCCATCCTGATGGTTGCAGCACCACACTGGATCTCTACATCGAATGCTTTTGCCATAGAGTCCAAACCGATATGATCAACAAACACCATTGTGTACTACAGAATCTCAACCATGCTGAAAGAAACGCCATAAACAGTCTCAAGAATAATCCAGATATTATAATTAAAGAGG
>NW_015275658.1:0-361 GCF_001447785.1 Gekko japonicus
GTACCACTGGACTCAAACTTTGTTCTACACACTACACAGTCATCCTTTGCCTGTATGTGCATACATTCCAACATAACGTTTGTGCTCTAGTCCCATCTTTCAATGCTTGGATGTCCAATGCACACTTCTCTCTAGGCATCTTGGAGGCAGTCCTCCACTGCAGGACATATCCCTCTTCTGCTATACATTTTGTGACTCCTTGAAAAGCATTGGTCTAGCACAAGCAGAGGTGCTTAGCAGTAGAGGAAGCACACTCCATTGCAGATAACTATCTTTACACTGCCCAGTGCGGTTGCCAACCTCTAGGTGGAGGTCTGGATTCTGGACTTAGAACTGGTCTCCAGACCTCAGAGATCAGTTT
>NW_015275659.1:0-361 GCF_001447785.1 Gekko japonicus
TTCACTTGCCCATGGGCGTATGGACATATACGGTCATTTCTTCTTGGTCCATAAGGAATTCTTTCCACGGGTTTGTAGCTAGGAGGAGGCTTCTGCCCTCAGCGGCAGAGCATACCCTTCCCCTACAGTCCCCCAGTCCCTGCATGGCCAGTTGTAGGATCTCAGCGATACCGAAGACCACGGCTGACCAAAATAAGAGAGAGGCTAGGAGTAGATGGACCAATGGCCTAACAGAGGCTTGTTGTAGCCACAATATTTATTGTATCTTCACTATGTCTTTCGGATATAAATCGGCTCCTGGAGGAATTAAAAGCCAATACAATCATCACTTGACAGGTACTTGGCATGCAGGTTCAATCCC
>NW_015275660.1:0-361 GCF_001447785.1 Gekko japonicus
CCTCTTCCTCTTCTTCTTCCTCTTCTTGTCTTCCTTTTCTTCTTCTTCTTCCATTTTTACTCTGCCTTTCCTCCAAGCTTTTCGGGATGGTATTCCCCTACCTCTGCTCAGTCACCTCTTGCTTTTTCTCTCCTGGGATTCAAAGCAGCTTTCAGAACGTTGTTTTCCTCCTCCTCAGTTTTCTCACGACAGCACCTCTGTGAAGTGGCCCGGGGCCAGAAGTCTGTGATGGGCCCAAGGTCCCCCAGTGGGCTTCCATAGTCGAAGCCGGGATTTGAACACGGGTCGCCCGAGTCGACTGCATTAGCCACGACACCCCACTGCAGCTCTGGGATTTTCCACTCTCAAGACCGACAAGGTT
>NW_015275661.1:0-361 GCF_001447785.1 Gekko japonicus
TCCAGTAAGACTCTGCTTTTCTGTGAAGTTCTTATGACCCTTCAGTTTGCATGATAAATATATCTGAAATATGAATTAACTCAAATAAGGAATACTGGTAGATGGTGTTGCTTCCCCAGACCATTGTCAAGTAATATGGTATGTATTACCTGTTCATTGTATGTATTATCCTGGTCGTGCTGTTACATGAATTGCTTGGGTCTGATTACAGACGTGCAGGGCACTACACATGTACAAGGGTTCTTTGATACTCTATGTATACGAGGATAAAATTGCAAGGGATACCAGTGGGAGGAAGAGACCTTTGATTGAATAAATGGTGTTTTATTCTGAATAAATGCAAAGTTCACACTACTCACTC
>NW_015275662.1:0-361 GCF_001447785.1 Gekko japonicus
TTTTTTTATTCAGATCCTCGGCACTTATTATACGCCAGATTTCCCAATAGAAAATTCACTGAAGGTGCATTTATATATAAAAAGCCTATCAGTGCAACTCAAAGACTAGTCCTTATCAAGACATCAGAAGTATTAAGAGGTACCTGATTTAAATAGTAATAACTGTGTAATGCGGCTCTCCTTTGCCTGTGCAGCAAAACCTTCCCCAGACATATGTCTGTTGTGTCTTGCAGGCCGCATTCTTCTTTTCATAATAAAATCTTCTTCCACATCAGAGTCGGACTATTGCAAATAGTCCAGATGTTGTCATGTTCTCCTCTCTGGAGCAATTTGCCAGTCTGGTGCAGTGGTTAGGAGCGTG
>NW_015275663.1:0-361 GCF_001447785.1 Gekko japonicus
CTGTCCCCGTGACCACCTCTCCAAGCAAGTGTTCTCCCCCACCCACCCCCCAATGTATGAAGCTGCAGCAATACTTAGCTTCACTTCAAGGATGAGCTGATATTTCGTAGGTAATTTCGTTTTATTTTCCCCCAGCAGTTTCAGGTTTCTCCTTTTCAATGTCAGCTCTGTGTATTTCTTCAAACATTGTATAAGCTATACAGTTTGTATTCATCATTTATGTACATCAGGCCCTCTCCCTGGAAGCTCACCTGATGCCTACCACACTGTCTTTCTAGATACATTCTTCCCCCCCATTAACTTTGTATCAGCTTTGAAAACTATAATAAATAAACCATAAAGGTAAAGGTTCCCTTGCTCG
>NW_015275664.1:0-361 GCF_001447785.1 Gekko japonicus
GGAGGCTGGCACCCCTCCTGAGGATTATTACACATTTCTCCAACTGTATTGGACCAGTGGGGACCTTTGAAACTTTGAGAGCAGGTAGTGGGCACCATGACAAAATGGCTGCCGCAGGGCGGGTGGGACCAGCCTCAAAATGGCCACTGGGTCCAATCTCAAACAGTCGTAAGATCCCACAAAATGCTAGGAAGTTCCAGCCTAAGCATATTTCTGTCATGGAGGCAGGCATTTCTGAATGAGTAATTTCGACAGGCACAAAGGGACACATCCTGGCCTCTTCTGAAACATCTCCTTTTCCAGTGAGGTGGCGGGAAAACATGGCGGACTCTCGGTTTTCATTGAGAGATGCTTTGGAGAA
>NW_015275665.1:0-362 GCF_001447785.1 Gekko japonicus
GGTGGGACAGTCAGGAGGGCCTCCCCCTATCATCTTAATTCCCAAGGATGGAACATATGGGAGAGATACCCCGGTCCCCAGTCAATATGTGGGAATGGTTTGCCATGGCCTTCCTCTGCAGAGTCTTCCTTGGTAGTCTCCCATCCAACTGTTGACCCTGCTTAGCTTCTGATGAGAGCCAGCTACACCGGGTGCTTTACCCTCTCTTCATTTTCCCCACCCATCCCAAAAGTGGACTTCTTAGAAGAGTACTGATTTATCATTCCACAAGCTCAGTGCATAATAGACTAGACCCATGCCTCCTCGACCTTCACGAGAGCTTCCTCCTTTATCAGAACATAAGAAGAGCCTTGTTGGATCAG
>NW_015275666.1:0-363 GCF_001447785.1 Gekko japonicus
AGACCATCCTGAATGGCCGCCATTTAAAAAAAACCTCAGCGATATGCGCATAAATGTGTAAATGTGGGGGATGGAGTCGTTGGGTTGCCATATCCAGGTGGGGAAACTCCTGGAGATTTGGAGATGGCGCCTGGGGAAGACAGGGACCTCAGTGGCGTACAGTGTCCTAGAGAGCCCACCCTCCAGTGCAGTCATGTTCTCCAGGGGGACTGACCTCTAACGTTTGGAGATAAGCTGTAATTCCAGGAGATCCCCAGGTCCCACCTGGAGGCTGGCACCCCTAGGTCTGCCGCCTGTGGCAGCCATTTTGTGACAGCCATTTTGTGGCTGTGCATACCACGCTGTGTTAGAATTCCAAAGGTG
>NW_015275667.1:0-361 GCF_001447785.1 Gekko japonicus
AATGTTTAAATCAGCTTAACGTAGACTAGGTACCTTCTGATACCTTTTAATTAACCTATTGCGTTCAAAAAACATAGTGATTCATGTGAGCCTCCACCTGTAGTATAAATTGGTACGACACATCAGCACATGCAGGTTTACCAGCCTTGTACATCACAGATGAAGTGGGACAGAGTACCAAACAAAAGATGTATGGGGAAACACATACGGGGAAACACAACCCATACTCCCTCTTCCTCTGGCACACGATCTTCTCTCTTTCACACACAGATCTCTCTCCCTCCCCAGTCCAACCCACCAATCCCATTTCATCCTAACGATGACCCTGAATGGTAGATTAGTTTAAGAAATAGGTCTGCTT
>NW_015275668.1:0-361 GCF_001447785.1 Gekko japonicus
CCATTGGTAACCCTATAAGTATATCAGCTATATAATGTTAACAGGCCCTCAAGTGTACATGGTATTCAAGACAACAGCTAACACTAATGTGAAAGTCTGTCTTTCATCAAGCTTCCTGGTTACAAGAGGGTCTTCCCACAGTATTCTTTGACACAGAGATTTAATTTGTCTGTCAGAAAAGCAAGCATTGTGTAGGAAGCTAATAAAAGCCCATCTCTAGATGTGCAGATTGGGCAGCTGAAGCACACAGCAGCTCCATAATCAGTGTAACTGTGACAGAAATCATACTTGTACTTAACCATTGTGACTTAACAAATTGAGTGTAGTTGGTAGTTCAGGGACGGTATCTGGCCCTCTGAGA
>NW_015275669.1:0-361 GCF_001447785.1 Gekko japonicus
CTAACTCAGTTTAGAGGGAATACTGGTCAAAAGACACAAGGCCTTTCCAGGTGACAGGTTATCATCACTGCGTTTGTGGGCAGGGAGGAGGATCACATCGGTTCCTCCCACCCCTGAACTCTTTGCATCAGTCTGAACCTGTGCACAGTAGAATCGCCAGGTCCGACTCAGGAAATATCTGGAGACTTTGGGGGTGGAGCCAGGAGAGTTTGGGGGTGGAGCCAGAAGCAAGGATGTGACATCATTCTGGGAGATGAGAGGGAAGAAGCACGATTGAACTCCAAAGGGAGTTCTGGCCATCACATTAAAAAAACCTGTGTTCCTATTAAATGCCCTCCACTGGAAATAATGGAGGATGGTG
>NW_015275670.1:0-361 GCF_001447785.1 Gekko japonicus
GCGTTACATGAGCTTCCAAGCTCGTTTGCAAAATGGAGGCCAGAAAGGTGTGCTTATTAGAAGCGAGCTAGTTTTTCGTGTCTAGAGGCCGGAAGAAGGAAAGCGCTCCTTCTCTTCCTCCTTTTTTTTTCCCCTTTGCAACTTCGTATTAAGTTGCCTGCAGACCGGCCTTCCACCTGGAAGGCGGCTCCGCTGTGTGTCTTTCCCGCCGTTACTGCCGCTGTGGCTTCTGAGGCCTACCGCTGTAAGCGTGCGCCGCATGGCCGTCTGTTTGCGTATCCGCTTCCTCTGAGGGCGATGCAAGCGGTGTCCGCGCTGCTATTGTCTGCGGCCGGCCGGCAGTCTGGGGGCGTGGGGGGGG
>NW_015275671.1:0-361 GCF_001447785.1 Gekko japonicus
GGGTCTCCCAGATCCTAGTCTGATATTCTCACCACTACGTTGCATTGGCTGTCCCTCTTATATGACCTATAAGGGGAAATGTGTAAGCAGTTTTAGTTCCAAAGAGGGAAGGGCGGCAGTTCCAAGGTGGCGAGAGCTGAGTCAATTAACCCCTTCCTGACCAGATTCTCAACTGCACTATCTCATTGTCTTTTCTTCCTGGGCCCTTTGCTTATTTCTTGATCCCTCTTCACTGTCCTCGAAGATGAGTGGGAACACTGAGGAGAAAGATGGGGACAAATGCACACAAATAAATGTCAAAGAAGCTTGTTTGGTAGGTACACAATGGAGGGCTTTTTCAGTGGCAGCCCCATCCAGGTCA
>NW_015275672.1:0-361 GCF_001447785.1 Gekko japonicus
TCTCCGTCTGCATACTTTTCAGTATCATTTGTTAGAAGCATTTAGGGCTTGTTAGAAGTGTATTCAGACTTCTTCAGTGAGAAGATTAGTAACACCGAATAAGCTTTCCTGAAAAACACTGTTTCTTACCACTGCCAATTTCCCCTGCAATTCAAAGTTGTAGTGGATAACTGAGTTCAGGTTCGTTTTGTGCAAGGTAACAACACAGGCCAACAAGCACATCTGATATGAATTTGAATGTTTTCCATCCCTAAAACAATCCCCAGAAACATCTGCTTCTTGGAAGTTCCACAGCAGAGGTACAACCGTTTCTTGGTCCATGTTAGTATGGACAAGGTTCACTGAAGACATGCCCTAAAGA
>NW_015275673.1:0-361 GCF_001447785.1 Gekko japonicus
CAACCCTTTGCCACCGTTCTCAAAGCTCAGCTGCCCTCTCTCGTCACGATGTTTGATGCGCGGGTGACGTGCCAGCCCTGGGGGACGCCGGTCACGGGCAAAGGTGACTCCACCCCACAATGGAACACTGGACTCCGCTTGACCGACAACACACACACTCACACGCGTCACTACGGTTCTTTCCCTGCCCCAAAGCGCTAACTGCAATCCTTACAACAGGGCCGAATGACTCTCCTCTCCCCCACACTGCCGATGGGGGAGCAAAGGCAGCCTGTATGCCTCCTCCCTTCCTTGGACCCGGCACGGCAGAGGATCCCCGATCGCTGCATGATGCCAGCATCGAACATAAGAACATAAGAGA
>NW_015275674.1:0-361 GCF_001447785.1 Gekko japonicus
ACTAGTGTTCTAAACTTCCTTTGGAAGTTCTTTTGTCAACAGGATCTAGGGCAGGGCCAGTCAAGAATGCAACATTTAGCTAGCTGCTGTACTGTATTGGTTTCTCAAAGACTATGTTTCAACCTCTTTTTTCTCCCCTCGTTTCTCCCCATGCCTCCATCCAGATGAGGATCTGGGTCTATCCAGAAGGGACCAGGAACAAAGGGAAAACCCTCCTGCCCTTCAAACGGGGGGCTTTTCATCTTGCTGTGCAGGCCCAGGTAAATTATGAATCTGGTTGACTTTAAAGGAATGGTTGAGCACAGAAGGGGATGATAGTGGTGGAGTATTCATGGAGCAACGTTATAGCACTGAATATTTC
>NW_015275675.1:0-361 GCF_001447785.1 Gekko japonicus
CCCCCCCCCCGAGTCTCGGGCGAGGAAAAAACGTTTCAGGTAAGATCACAAGACCTGCTGGGACGCTTCAGTCCTCTTTTACGGGCTTGCAGAAACTATGTCGGATTAGTTTGTTGCTTCACCTTTGATTAAGCACGGATTTACGGTTCATTAATCATGGAAATCTGATGCGGAGCCCCTTTCTCCTTTCCCATTAGTAAGGCTTCACCCTCCTCAGAGGCTTAGGTTGTTGCAAAGCACACACTAATTACTGCTGTTGGAACATCTCGGATGAGGTTCGTGCAAAGCCGCCCTGTCCTTTGCTCCTGAATTGTTCACTTTTTGCACAGGCTAACTTGGTCTCCGTTCCCCCACCACCACC
>NW_015275676.1:0-361 GCF_001447785.1 Gekko japonicus
AAGAAAGGTAAGTTTCCTGCAGACTTTCTAATACAGGGTCGGTTAGGTTACTGAGCAGAGGTGCAAAATCAGGAATTCCTTCTGTATTTTCTCTTACAGGTTAAACTATTGAAAGATACCCTGGATGCTTGGAAGAAGGAGGTAGAGAAGAAGCCACCTACAATGTCAATAGATGATGCTTATGAAGTTCTCCATCTTCCAAAGGGACAAGGGCAGTAAGTTGTCATAACATTTTCCATTACAAGTAGAACTGGTGCCTAAAACAAATAAATTACATTTCTTTCTGCTGGATCCCATTCGTTTAGTTGACTCCAGCTGTTCCTTCGCCTGGGGAAACTACTGAATCATGGTGCAGCTAACA
>NW_015275677.1:0-361 GCF_001447785.1 Gekko japonicus
CAGTTTGATGGATTAGTTTTTCCTCCTGAAAACTGAAAAATGATCTGGAGAAACTGATACACTGTGTGATCCCAAATTAAAAACTAAGCCTTGGCAAGGGCTTGACATTCGTCCAGATGCCTCCCACCCCAAATCTTGCATTGGGCCCTAGGAAGATTTCACAGAAGTACAGAAGATGCCAAAGACAGACCCAAGGTACAATGCACAACTCACAGGTGTCAAAGGAACCAGAAAGGGCTGAAGGCAGTGCTGGATTTATGTATAGGCTAAGTAGGCTGAAGCCTAGGGCCTCTAAATCTAGGGGGCCTCCACAGCCTTGCCCCCCCCCAGCGGGCAGTCTCCCAAAATTGCAAAGCCAAGA
>NW_015275678.1:0-361 GCF_001447785.1 Gekko japonicus
AAAATATAATTAACAATGTGTAGCCGTATAGAACATAATCAGAAGTTGTTTAAAAATATAGAAGTAGAGATCGTCAACACTTTTATTGCTATATCCTTTTGCAAGTGAAACATGACCTTTGGTTCATAGCATAATCAGCTCATCCACAATAGTAATCCCGGTATGCAGAAAAGGAGATCCCCCAAGCTTGAATTAACCAGCGCAGTAATGGAGGAGCCTGTAAGAACATCCTAGAATACACACCTGGTTAAAGCGACTCTGCCACAGAATGCTGTTCTCATCAATGAGCAATTCTTTTCCTTCCAAATAATCGGGACCCACCTTTCCTATTTTCACTTTATTATAAGACTTGTTTGGGAAT
>NW_015275679.1:0-361 GCF_001447785.1 Gekko japonicus
GATACAGCACTGGATTGTATATGACACAGGTGAGCAGTCTAGGAGGTAGAAACCAGAATGGAAGCCAGGAGCTCACAGGCATAGCTACAGCACCTGCAAAACTAGCCAGACGAACAGGGCTTGCATATTTTCTTGTATGATACTGAGTCGCTAATTATTCCAGCAGGAACAAAATATATGGGTCCTTTTGTACCCCTTAGCACTAACTGACTAGCATAAACTAGAAACAGTTAATGTGATAGTCCAGCGAAGGGGTTGGATTGATCAACCCAGTGAATTCCTAAACACTCCAGACACAATCTCAGACAAGGATATAATTCTAGAGCATCCAAAATAATCAAAAGCAGACTGACAACTTTTT
>NW_015275680.1:0-361 GCF_001447785.1 Gekko japonicus
CCTCCTCTCCAGTGAAGCAGAGATCCATTTTTCCAACACATCGCCCTGACCGATAAACGTGGCCGCTCCTCCTCCCCCCACTGCACCCCCAAATAAAAAGTAGTTTTTAAGCCGATGATTTATTCCGCCCTCCACGAGTTCCCAGGGTCGCCGAGTGCCTGACGGGTTTATTTCGATCGCCTACGTCCCAGGCGGTGGTCTGGTTTTCCACTTTAGGCCGCAAACATCCTTCATTTTGGGAAAGGATGGGCCCGTCTGTGTTTATTTTATCTCTTTCCCCCGCCATGGAAGAGCTTAATAATTTCGCAGCCCGTTTGAAAAACACTCCATGCGAAGTGATTTGGGTTTGGGGGAAGGGGGG
>NW_015275681.1:0-361 GCF_001447785.1 Gekko japonicus
AGGGTATAACTTTGCTTAGGACTGCACTGCTGGACCACTGCTTCGGGGTCAGCCCTTCATGGCCCTATCAAGTTGGACCACTGGGTTTGCACCATCTTTCCTCTCCCGGCAAGGGTTCCCTTTTCCAGGGTAAATCATGTACATGTGGTGCGGCTGATTTCTGGGCCAGAAGGAGCCATGCGTATGATCCCGGAAAAATAGTCACTCCCCACCAGGACTAGCATTTCACAGGGCTTCTGTGGTCATCTCTGTTGTTCTCAGCACTCACCCCCTTGTAGTTGCTAAAAGGTGGAGCAATTGAGCCAAATATGTCTTGGAGCAAGCCTGTCTGGTCTGGGTATTCCTAGAGAGTCAATTGTAA
>NW_015275682.1:0-361 GCF_001447785.1 Gekko japonicus
GACTCCCCAGCTTAGAGGGAGCATTTGACCATGAAGCCAGGTCACTGTGTATCGGGTTTTTCTGTGGTTCTCCTGCAAGACCAAAAGACCCTCATCTTAACACAAAGGACAACTTCTAGCCAGTTGAGATGCGGGCTAACGGTAAAGCAGCTTTATTTCCATGAACAGATGCAATACATTTAATACAACAACAACAACAAAGGAAAGGCCAAACTTCCTAGCTTCTTACATTAACTGTATTGTTTAAAATGGAATGCCCGCTTGAACTTTATTACGGCGAAGGGCTCTAATATACCCATCTGTCTTTGGGCCACATCTGAGACTACTCCCTTTTTGTATGGCTCTGAACAAAAAAAAGAGA
>NW_015275683.1:0-361 GCF_001447785.1 Gekko japonicus
TATATGGCAAAAACACTTTTCCTGTCAGATTACACAGGGAAGCCATTGGTGGCGAATGCTTTAAATCCAGCTACATGGAGACTGCCATTGTGGTCTATGCAGATGTCTGTCTCACAGAACCATCAGATTTTACCATACAGGTGTAAACCATCCCTTTTGTAAGTTTTTTGACAGGATGGGAAGGAAAAATTGGGGGCTTCAGCTACATTCTAATAGTTTTACATACAGAACAGTCTGTTTATATTTAAAGTAGCAACTATCACTGGAGACAGAGGAATTTTTTTCCCAGATAATTGAAACTGGCATGATAGAACTACAAAGCTCCCAGGGTGAACTTGGGCCAGTCATTCTCTCTTCACCT
>NW_015275684.1:0-361 GCF_001447785.1 Gekko japonicus
ACAGATTCACACACACACTGGGGAGGGGGGAAGCTCCCCACACTTATGATTCAACTCTTGTAGCTTGCAAAGCAGGAAATGGTAGGTGCCCCCAAATGATCAGCCCCCCTCCTCTGAGTTGCAAGTCATAGTGCCAATCTCTAAAAGCTACTGTACAATCTATGAGGGAGTAATCAACACAAGCAAAGTTGTGGACACACTTTTCCTGTTAAAAATGTGCCCTTCCATTCCTGGTCAAATGGGGAGAGAGAGAGACATTCCTGCAGCCTGGTATTGCAATGACTCAAATGCTTATCCAAACATGATTCGAGACAATGCATCCACCTGGGCCAAATCAAGACCTAGGTTTCCTGTCTCGTTA
>NW_015275685.1:0-361 GCF_001447785.1 Gekko japonicus
AATAATAATCTGGCATCTGTACAAAACCCTGAGTTTGTGATTAAGCATAGTAGAAGCTGGAGTCTGTGATAAACCAGAAAGGGGAGGAGAAGCCATTTCATAATCCGTTTCCTCAAAATCTACTTTTCCATCCCTGTTTCAATAGTGCCAAATGCCTGGAGAAGGCTAACTCCCCTTTCCCTTTTCACTCCCTTATTTCTTCGTTAGCGGCTCCCAATTTATCCCTTTTGGGGTCATGGCCCTCCTCATCAAGTGACTATTGGGACTCTTTTTGGTTAATTAACAGGAGGGCTTTCTTCCTGCATAGCTGGGGAGTATCACAAGGATGCTAACACCCCATCTGTGGCGGTAGCTGTTGTGC
>NW_015275686.1:0-361 GCF_001447785.1 Gekko japonicus
AAAAAAAAACATTTAAAAAGGAAATTCTTTTGGAAGTGTGTAAAATGCTAAACCTCTGAAAGGTATCATATTTTCTGTTTTTAGAAACGTGTTCATAGAAGGAGGAGAGTCAAAGTCACTGAACACACAGAATCAAGTATACGTGATGAGGCAGCCATGTTTGCTTTTTCACATATCTACCCCAGTCATGTCTACTTTCTATAAACAGAGAAGCTGAGGTACACACCCTTCTCTCCATCATTTCAGGCCTGATTTATGTGGCATTGGAGCCAGTCTAGGGAGCAAAGTGCAATGGAATCTGGAAAAGTAAGAGTCCCTACTGGTCAGGCCAGCAAAAATACGGATGGGTGTTAACTGTAAC
>NW_015275687.1:0-361 GCF_001447785.1 Gekko japonicus
CACACACACTACTGTGGAGTTACCGTTTCATCTGATAGCTTACTTGACCACAGGTACTGGCTTCCCCAATGTAGGCAGCTCACTTCATTGAAATACAACTAGCCCTAGAAAGACTTTCTCTGCTAACGTATCAGTGCAACTACACAGAGCCAATCACCTAGTCTGCTGTTTGGGGAAATGCACAGACCATTGTACAGCTTGGTCCCCTGGTTTGCTTTGTGTGGGCAAATTTGTTTATATAAAGACACGCACCCCCTAGAAGCCATATGGTCCAGATTCCTAAGGAATATATTTAGTGTCCCTCACTGTGCACCAAATGCAATCCTTAAAACAGAGGAAAAGAAGAGATTGGATTTATACC
>NW_015275688.1:0-361 GCF_001447785.1 Gekko japonicus
CCCCCCCCCTTCCCTTCCACTATCCATACAAGATAGATTCATCATTCCAATTTGTCAAACTGGCGAGGTTCCAATTAATTACGCCCGGGAAAGCTCAGGCTGCATTAGACCACTGTCAGGCCTAATCTAGTGCTTCATTCACTGCAGCCTCAAATGAGGAGATATCAGAGGTGTTGTACTTCGGGGTACTTAATTTGATGAATGCCCTGGCAGCACAACTGGCGTCCGGGCAGTGTGCGAGCCTGTCTTTTTTATCTGCCACTACCGGAGAAGGAGTCCGCTTTCTACTACTAATTTGAGGGCTCATCTGTACGGGAGATTTCTTTTTCTGGAAGCAGAGGTGGGTAGGGGGAGAAGGATC
>NW_015275689.1:0-361 GCF_001447785.1 Gekko japonicus
CCACTACACCAAACTGGCTCTGTAAATATGTAATACCCAAAGGATCTACCTTTCTGTCTGTCCAACTGCTTGTCAGGCTGTGGCATGCATAACATCTCATAAAATGAAGCTAGGAGTCTCAAAATGCCACCCCCTGCTTCGGGATGGCTATGGGAGCCGCAGGGCCAATTATGAAGGAAACTGGAACACCCTGGTTCACATAATCATTGGAAACCCTCACCCTGTTGTTTTGTTGTTGTCATTGTTGTTTTGCTGTGGAAGCCATTCTTGTCTTAGAAGGCATAGCTCACCAGAAAATAAGGTGTTTTAAAACTGGTCACCAAGTTCAAGATAATGGGATTGGCATTGCCAAGAGGAAGGG
>NW_015275690.1:0-361 GCF_001447785.1 Gekko japonicus
AGCCACAGAAAAGGCCCTCTCTGGTATACCCACCAAACACACCTCTTTAATTGGTCAGGAAGGCCTCATGTGCTCTTCATTCCCAGGCAAGGACACTAGGAGTGCCGAAGCTGTGGCAAACATTGGAGGTAGTTTGGAGCATGGCCATAAGCGTGAATCAGACCCAGGTTTCCTCTAGCCTAACCGTCTTCTCCCCTTCCCCCAACCAGAGACCAGTGACATGCCCCTGGCACCCTCAGAAGGACGGCTTTCCCTCTCTGCTTCCAGCACCTGGAACTCAGAGGCATACTGCCCTTCCTCCAGGAGGTTCCATGACTAATATTCCCAGCTGCCGGCATTGAATGTGCTCTCCAAAGGTCCT
>NW_015275691.1:0-361 GCF_001447785.1 Gekko japonicus
CTTAAGCTGAGCAAGTTTGGCCATCCCTGCATTAGTGCAACCCCAAGGGGCACTGCAAAAAGCACTGCTTGGGGCCAGCACCATGCAGGATGGGTGCATTCCAAGCACATACAGTGGAAATGCAGATTTTGACAGCCAGGTACGGAATTCAACCTGCTGAGACAGACGGGTTTTGTTAAAAAAAATATATATGCCCCGTTCCAGAGCTCACTGATACACATTTTTCCCAGGAAAGGAAAGCCCTGCCCCCTTCATGGGCACATGAGGCCAACGGTCTTGTCCAAAAGGCCTGTTATAGCTGCACCACTGGTGCCTGTGAGCAAGCAGAGCCCCTCCAATATATCAAGCAGCCGTTTGGGGG
>NW_015275692.1:0-361 GCF_001447785.1 Gekko japonicus
ACATTGGCTTGGTCATGCCCTACGTCCAGGACCAAAGTGCTGCCATTTTGAGCTGTAATGCACATGCACTGTACATCTTTGCCATCCACATCAGATGCACACCCTAGAGAGGCTGTTGCGCCAACTACTTAACCGATTCAATGTAATTGATCTAGATAGTTTTAGGATAGCAAATTTAACCCATCTTAAGAGCTCCACTAAAATATGTATACAGACATAGGAAGCTGCCTTGTATGAAACCAGAGCATTGGTCTCGCGAGCTCAGATACTTTGTAGAGGCTCTCTAAGGCAGGGAAAGTCTTTCCTACTCCAGCCACCTGTGGTCCTTCAATGGGAAGGCCAAATCTTCATGTCCACTAGT
>NW_015275693.1:0-361 GCF_001447785.1 Gekko japonicus
GTATAATTTTAAAAAGCCAATGTGTCAACTGCAGCTTTCCCCCCCTTATTCCAGAGTGATGGCTGTATTGTAGCAAAAACAACCAAGAGCCCTATGATGCCTTAAAGGACTGAATATAAGAGAAAAATCAAATGCCCCCCCATGTTGGGGGGGGGGGGGCAGCTGAGCAGATTGCCATAATATTCTGTGCAAAACTATAACTGTTAGAGTAGTCCACAAAAATCATTTTGCACATACACAGTACTGCATTCACATGCATCAAGTACATGTGGTGAACTTCAGCTCACCAATCCTTCCCATAGATTCTATCAGGAGAATCACTTTTAGCATTGTTGGACTCTAGGGTTGTGGTGCTCATCTC
>NW_015275694.1:0-361 GCF_001447785.1 Gekko japonicus
CAAATCCTTTTGTCAGGTGATTTTTTTGTCTGTGCTCGAAATGAGTGCAAACATGAGCAATACCTTCAAGAAGGGCTTGTAATGGCAGACAGAGAGGGAGACAATACTTGTGTTTTGATCTTTTTGGAAGTTGAAAAGCATAAACATGCAGGTAGACTGAAAAAAACAACAAAAACACTAATTTGGGGAATTACTGAACTGCAAATAACTAGATAGCACATAAAACTCACACTGGCATATATGAAAGTAACAACAAACAGATCAGACGTTTTCTAGTGGAAGCTGTCCCAGATACTCTAGATATTCCTCCCTCAGGGTAGTCCACAGACTCAGAACCTAGTGTTCTCAGAGAGGTGGGGTG
>NW_015275695.1:0-361 GCF_001447785.1 Gekko japonicus
TCCAATCTCTTCTTCTTCTTCTTCATACTGTATTTGGTTTCTTGCAGCTCTCTGTATATAGCCTGCCTGAATGATTTTTCTGTTGGATGACCGATTGTGATGTTGGCCTTGACAAATCAAGTCTCAAGTGCTTGAGTCTTCAAACTGATTGCATCTAACTGAAGTATCTAAAAATCCATTGGGTTGGATACAACTAGATTTTATGCTGGTGAAAAGAACAAGGATCCCCTCTGACCACCAGAAAGGCTGTTCTGGAGTTCACGGGCCTGCATATACGAAAGACATTGGAACAGAGGCTGTAGTAAGAAGAGAAATTGGGCAACATCTAGTGAAAAAGCTGGTTGGATTCAACCCATTATAT
>NW_015275696.1:0-361 GCF_001447785.1 Gekko japonicus
CTTCCTAGGGGAGGGAATTCCACAGTCCAGGAGTGGCATCTGGGAAGGCCTCCCATGACACCCAGCCAACCATACTGCCATTAAGACCAACACCCACCCCATATCCATAGCCATCCAGGACCAGGCAGGTTAAGATGGGAAGAGGCTGTCCATTAGCAGCAATTTATTGTCACAAGATGCTGTTATGGTCTCTAGCAACAATAAGTTTTTGAACACATTAGACAAATGCATGGAGGATACATCTGTCAACAACAATGCATGAGCTCATTAACCTTCTGATTGCCTGGTAATGGGACAAGCGATAGGCGTTGGCTTGGCTATTAATGTCCTAGGAGCAGCTTAAAGGTAAAGGTAAAGGTTC
>NW_015275697.1:0-361 GCF_001447785.1 Gekko japonicus
CCCCCCCCCAGTGTCTCCGACGTGCCTATGTCACGTCCGAGTGGCGTAGGCATGTCACGTTTATTTCCCGCAACGTTGCTGTGCAGAACCGGAAATCCCCCGCCTCCAACTGGAGAATGGCAACCCTGTGCTCACGCCAACAATTGTGGGGCTGCCAACTCCGGGTTGGGAAGTCTTTGGAGATTTGGGGGTGGAGCCTGTGGAGGGTGAGGTTCACGGAGGGGAGGGACCTCAGTGGGGCGCCTCCAAAGCAGCCATTTTCTCCTAGTTAGCTGATCTCCAGACCCTGGAGATCAGTGATAAGTTTGGGAGATCTCCAAACCCTACCTGGAGTGTTATGTGTGTTTACATGTTTTTATTG
>NW_015275698.1:0-361 GCF_001447785.1 Gekko japonicus
CACTTGCCAACCATCTCTGCCACCCTTAAAATGTTATGTCTGTTTACCACTTAATGTTGATAGGCATTATCTCAGTGATAAAAGGACCTTTTTGACTGAAAAGGCAGCAAAATATGCCCTTAACTCACATAAAAGGTGGAAAGCAGCACATGATACCCTGTTCATGCCAGAAGTTTTTAATAGGGATGCTACAAAGCTACATACCCCCGGCAACTGGCAGGGAATCAGGGGGACTTACTGGTAGCGGGGTGGCCTAACCTAACATCTCAGCAATGTCTTTGGGGACACAGCAACGTCACTTCTGGTGACAGCGAGAAGTGATGTCATGATGCACCCGTCCACTTCTCTCCCTCAGAGGCAA
>NW_015275699.1:0-361 GCF_001447785.1 Gekko japonicus
GGGAATTTAGCCTGGATCCAACCCTTAGCCTTTCTGCATTCATTCCAAGCAGAGAAATGACTTCCAGGAAGGAGCCTCAGATATTTCCCTCCTCCCCGTTCTCCTCGGGACCTCGGGACCAAAGTGCACCTATTCGTAGGATCGCTTTGGCGCGCTCTCCTCACCAGAGGCAGCCAATTTGCTCATTCCGCCCCCCCCCAAAAGCAGACGCTCTTTTCTGGCTGCGTTAATATGAAGTCACGTGGCCGCGTCTCTCCGGGGAGGCATTTGGAGCCGGCCTGAACGAGCGCGACTCCATTGACTTCCAATAGACAGGCAACTGGGCCATCTGACTCTTGGCGGAGAGCATAAAAGCGCGCAC
>NW_015275700.1:0-361 GCF_001447785.1 Gekko japonicus
CAAATCTCCAGGAATTTCCCAACCTGTCATTGGCATTCCTCTCTGTGGTAACACCTCTTTGCCAGACCTCTCCTGAAACAGCAGTTTGTCTGGCACCTAGCTGCGTCCTCTTTAGGAGCCAGATGAAAGTATTTCTTATTCCTTGGGGCTTTAGATTATTTTTTCCTCTCTCTCTCTTTCTCATTGTTCTTTTGGGATTTTTTTTTAAACTGTTTTGAATCCTATAACACCATGCTTGCTCTATTGTTTATTATCTGATTATCTGCTGATTTTACAGAGATGGAATGACCTCTAATTTTACAGGGATAGAATGTTGATGGAGTCCTTATGTGGAGGCTTTTAGGGTCAATTAGGGTTACTT
>NW_015275701.1:0-361 GCF_001447785.1 Gekko japonicus
GTCCTGAATGGGGACATGCTCTAAGGGACAGGAGGCCAGTCCTTAATCAAACGGTGACTTTCAAAAAGAGGTTTGAAAGAAAAGAGTGCCTTGTACTGACGACTTCTCCAATTGGTGGTTCCACAGCACATTTGAGCCTCCAAGGGCCTCCAAGGCCTTCAGACTTCGATCACACCCTTTGGGGCAGCCAGACTGCCCCTCAGAAGGAAACCGTCAGTCAGGCCGGATGCTAGAACCTCTCCGTTCCTTTGGCAGCTTGAGGAAGGGCCTTGCAGCTAAATAATTTAACACTCCAGAGGGAAATGCGAGCCATGAACCAATCTGTCTTTGGCCTGCAGGGTGACGGGAGGGGAGCTCTTCG
>NW_015275702.1:0-361 GCF_001447785.1 Gekko japonicus
CGTCATCTGCTCCGAGCAAAACAGCTAGTGAGGCTAGAGCAAGCCTCCAGCTCAGCTGCCCATGAGTGCTGCACAGCTGGTGCCTTTTTGTCTCCAGTTGCTGCCATTGCTTCCCCCAGGGTCTCCTTACAAGACAGGCCAAAGGGCTCACACTTCTCTTGAGAAGGATCTCTTGCCAACAAAAAGATTTTCTGCCCCTGCACTTAAAGGATCATCCTGTAACTTTGTGTGACTAACCTTCATTTCGTACACCTGTGATCATGGGATCACTTAGAGAAGTTATTGGGTCATTACACAGACACTATTTCCATGTGCACTTCCCAAATGTTCACTCACTGTAATATCTGAATTATCCTTTTTT
>NW_015275703.1:0-361 GCF_001447785.1 Gekko japonicus
GGGTCATTTGAGATCAGTCTTTGTTGAAGCAATGCTATGCTTACTGTACGTAGAGCTGGTCTCAATGGTGTGGCATTTGCTTATGACTATAGTATCTGCAACCTTGCATCTCAGACCTTTGCCACCTATTACCTTGCTAGGTCAATCTGGCCGACTCCAACATGCGCCTTTTCCTGTTGCTGCTGTGATTCTGCTCAGTCCTCTGAGGTCTGACTGAATAACTTCTGGTCCTGTACGCCACCCATTACACCACATGTTTGTTCGCAACTGAGGGCAATGTTGAGTTTCTCAAGACAATTTGTAAAATGCCACGGAGAGGAAAAGAAGACCGATTTTGGGAGCAAAAGAATATCCTGGAAGT
>NW_015275704.1:0-361 GCF_001447785.1 Gekko japonicus
AGTGGCTCCCAGTGTCCACCGCCGCAGGGCCCCAAACGGCCCCTAGGGTCTGTCACTGCTGCAGCAGGCCTGGAGCAGCTCCTGGAGTCTGCTGCTGGCACAGCAGGGCCCTGAACAACTCCTGCCATCCCCTGCCGCAGGGCCCGAAGTGGCTCCCATCATCTGCTGCTGCTGCTGCTGCAGAAGGGCCTCAAATGGCTCCTGGTACCCACCACCACTGCAGCAGGGTTCAGAGCAGCTCCTGAATGGCCTGCCACAGCTCCCAGGCTCCGCCACACAAGTATAAAGGAAAGCACTTGTGCAGAGAATGCTACTTTACCATCCCTCCATGAATTTTTTAAATTTTCAGATTTTTCTGCAA
>NW_015275705.1:0-361 GCF_001447785.1 Gekko japonicus
CATGAAACTAAACAGCCAGATAGTCATATCTGTGAGAGCTTGGTCCCAAACTGGGTATGAAAGACACTCCTTTGATTTGCCACGTGCATGTAATTGTTTGGTTTGCATGCGTCCATATTTCCTGGTGGTGCTAGGATGTGCCAGAGGGAGGTAGCTCCCACATCACTGTGTGAGAGAAGGGGAATCAGTGTCTTGAGTTTAGCCAGGGGGACAGAGAAAGAAGAGTAAAAATGAGCTGTGGGTAGGAGTTGGAAGATCTGGACTGAAAGAATGGGTGGGTGGAATGAATACTACTCTTCCTAGTGTCCCCTGCTGTAATATGGGATATTGGCTGGTGAACTGAGCAACAGTGAAAACCAGT
>NW_015275706.1:0-361 GCF_001447785.1 Gekko japonicus
GGGCCAGCCCCTTTCCACAGGGATGCCCGCGTGTGCCTGAGTCGCCATCCAGTCAGTGGGATTTAATTGCCTCAGATGCAACTTAGTCTTGCAGAACTAATCTGGTTTTAGCCAGATTAACCTGTTTCCATTAATATCTGAAACCCTGGGGGACCAAATATGGTGGCGTGACTACTCGCACTTTAAGTCCTGTCTTTTTGTTCCGGTTGGCTTCTGAGGGAATTGGAAATTAGCCTCGACCTGTCAAGCTGAAGCACGGAAGTTGTGGTACGTGTGTGAAAGTGAGTGGAAGAGAGAGAGAGACGTTTTCTGTCTTACTACGGTTATTAATACATATATTCCAAGCACTGTTCCCTCTAAG
>NW_015275707.1:0-361 GCF_001447785.1 Gekko japonicus
AGCAAGGGAAACCTTTACCTTTATATCACGTAATATCAATAATATATGTGCCTCATCACCAAAGCCAGACTAGACACAGATCTGCCCCAGTCACATAGAAAGCAGGGAATTTAGAGTAGATTTTAACAGGAAAAAGGATGCACAATGAGGAGTGAACCACCTTCCCACTCTCCAACGCTGACTTCCATGCAGCCCCTATCCCCAACCATTCTTTGCTGAAATACTTCTGGAAGTTCTGGTATCAGAGCCCAGCAGAGGAGAAAAGTGCATAGGGGAACAGAAGGCAAGAAGACAGGGAAGTCCATACTCCTCATCTGTATACCCCATTTGCTGTTAACAGATGCTTCTTGCTACCTGATTG
>NW_015275708.1:0-361 GCF_001447785.1 Gekko japonicus
CAGTTAAAAGATCATAGAACCAAATCAGAGGCCTCCCCGGAAGACAGTGACCTAACACTGTGACTGGTTGAAGAACACTTTGGAAAGAGAGACCTATCGTACGAACCCTCTTCAGTAGCAAGATCTGGGGTAATGACCAATTGTGCAGTTCTGCCCCTGTCTATTAAGTCACTCTTCCTTCTCTTCCTTCTCTCTGATCTCCATGAAATTCGAGCCAGAGAGCCTGGTACCAGAATAACCGCCAGGTCTGAATGTTTCCAAATATTACAGCATGTTGTATATTCGTATTCATTATAACAACAATAAACGGAGCACTTTTGATTGGGGGTTTGTTAATATCTGAAGGCACATTCCTGGGCAC
>NW_015275709.1:0-361 GCF_001447785.1 Gekko japonicus
AAAAAAAGGATAAGTGCATTTATCAACACGTACTTAGTAATGTCTGGCAGAGAAGTGCCACTTGCCGTTGTATAAATTGGCCGTATATAGACTGAGCTGACCATGCTCATTTTCCAAAATAATGTAATCCATACTTCAGAAGCTGTGCGGTACCCTTAGGGCATTTGTTATAAAGAAAATCCTTTGTAGCTTATTCAGGCTTTTGGCTACTCGAGAACAGGCCAGCTGTTAACTGTCTAGGTCTTGTTTGGAGCACTTGGAGTTGTAAAATTCCCCTTGCCGGAAAAAGAGTGACTAATGACCAACTTTCCCAATAAACAGGGTGAGAAATGCTCTGTATTTGTTGTTCAGTCGCACAGTC
>NW_015275710.1:0-361 GCF_001447785.1 Gekko japonicus
ATGGCAACTTGTGGCACTCGTTCATTTGTTAGGGAAGTAGGGTAAGAAGGCCAAGTTGGCGAGAGGCAGTGGGCCAGGAATGGAGCAAGCCTTTTGGAAGGGAAAGGCCTAGTTTATTAGGGATGAAGTCTGAACACTGCCCGGAGCAGGAGAAGGGAAAGACGGGTGGGAAAAGCCCCGGGATGGAAAGGAGAGAGACCAGGGCAGGTCCAAAGAAGGGATGGGGAGGGACGATGGAGAGGAGGGGAAGGAAGGCAAGGTTGGAAGAGAGCTGGGTGAGGGGTAGGAAGCAGAGAAGGCTGAGGAGGAAAGGGGAGCGGCAGGCTTGGCAGCAGCAAGCAGCGAGGCAGGGGCCATGCCA
>NW_015275711.1:0-361 GCF_001447785.1 Gekko japonicus
GTTGCAGTATCATTTTACTGAGCAGTGAGGACTGAAGCTTTACTGCCTTCTAGTGTGGTTCCCATTCTCATTAAGCTGCCTATTCAGAGCCCTGCTCAGGGTGGCTCACAAATGAAAACAAGAGAAAATCATAAAAAGACATAAAACTTTTTGTAGGGCATTGCACCTTGGTGCACAAATTTAAGAACCTTTCTATTTGGTTTCTGCTTATGAAATGAACAGTTCTTGTTTGGAATCCAAATGAGCTTCTGCCATCTGGTACATTTTCATGTTCTCAGTGCACAAACAGCAATATTTTGGCACTGAGATAATAGTGTACTGCCCTCGGCCCTCTTGCAGCATTGACTGCTGAGTGGAATGT
>NW_015275712.1:0-361 GCF_001447785.1 Gekko japonicus
GCTAAATACCAAATAATGTTGTATGGATAGCAATGCAGATCAATATGTTAGCTCTCTTTTCTTTTACTAGATAGCATAAGGTTATGGTTAGAGTTAGAGTTTGTAATGGTTAAAGCTCGAAAAGTTTATGAAGTTAATTATTTTTTTTATATCTGATGTTTGAACATTGGCTTTAATAATGACCAAACAATGTACCCTCTCTTTTTCTTTTTCCTTTTGGAACCATGTTAATGTTCTGTTCATTGATACTGTAACAACAAAGTATTCATATTTTCAATAAACACTTTTTGGGAAAAACATTCGGTGTATTTTGGGGAAAAATACAACATTCGGTGAGTCTATATGCTGATGATATGATCAT
>NW_015275713.1:0-361 GCF_001447785.1 Gekko japonicus
GTTACAGGAATGGCCTGCGGCACTGTGCTCTTGAGAGAGTCTGCAGGAGCTGTGCCAGTAGATGTCACTCTACCACAAGCGTCCCTGATAGTGCAAGGAAAGTAAATCAGATGCCGAGACTGCCTTCCCGAAGGCAGCGAGTAGATGGCTTCTAATCTATAAACCATCGCTCCTCCCTCAGCACCCAGTTAAGTGGGAAATAATAACCATATAGATCCGAGTCTTCTTTGCATGCTCTGAGTAACTTGGTTAAGACTATTTCAGTGGGTAGCCGCGTGGGTCTGTCTGCAGCAGTAGAAAAGAGTCCAAGAGCACTTGAAAGACTTGCAAAATTTGTGGCAGGGGAGAACATAAGAACATA
>NW_015275714.1:0-361 GCF_001447785.1 Gekko japonicus
TTTGGGCTGTAGCAAACTCCAGCCTCTATCCTGGGACTGATGTACAGTAATCATCCTTCCTTGTGCCTACTGGATTTCTGGATACAGGAGACTTTGAATATCAACAGACATTTCTTTTGAGTTGTAAAGGTTGTGAACAGAAGATTTCTAGTCCCAAAAGCCCTATCATACCTCATATTGGTTTTATACCTTATGCTACCATTCATATTGACAGCAATTATTTCCAGCTTCTAGATGTCCATTATGAAACCTGCAGCTTCAGGGTGGAAGAGAGGATTGTCCTTACTGGATAGTGTTGTTTCTAACAGAGGTCTGGTAGCACTTTAAAGACTAACAAAGGCCCTGGTCACACGGCAAAGTT
>NW_015275715.1:0-361 GCF_001447785.1 Gekko japonicus
CCGCCCCCCGCCCCCACATGGCAGCCCTAGTAAATAGGTGTTTTTATAATCCACCACCATGCCTGAATTCTTTAGTTCTTTATATGCAGAACAAAGAAATGAATCATGGCTTAGATTTTTCTTCGTTCTTTATAAGTAGAACAACTAAACGAATAGTGGCTTAGATTTTTCAACACTGTGTGCCACAAATAAAATGACTGGTTAATGATATATATTGACCTCTCCTGACATTTTCCTGCACAAACCTGAATTGGAAGGTGAACATCGCTTGAGCTTAACTGCTGAGAGATTCCATCTCCAAATAATTTTGTACAAGCTCATAAATATGCAAGCCTAAGACTTTTTTGGAGACTGCTTAAGA
>NW_015275716.1:0-361 GCF_001447785.1 Gekko japonicus
TCTCTTATGTTCTTATGTTCTTAAGAGGACCAGCAGCAGGAGGTGGTAAGAAAGATATTTTCTGCCAGCCAGAGCCAAGTGGCCCAGTGATGTGAGCCGCTCTCAGGCAGCCTCTTGCGTGCTTTCTGAACATGCAGCGGAGCGTACCTGATGCTGTTCTTGTGCAGGGTGTCCAAGTTGCTGCCGTTGGTGTCGGAGCTGGCCCTCTTGTCCAGGTTCTGGAACCGCTCGCGGGCCGTGAGCCCACGCTGGGAGCTCTGCTTGGGGATGTCCAACTTCCCGCCAAAGCTCAGGGAGCCCTGCTGGCTGTCGTAGGCGAACAGCACGGGGCAGCAGTCGTGGCCCTGGGGGGAGACGGGAG
>NW_015275717.1:0-361 GCF_001447785.1 Gekko japonicus
GTATAAATCTGATAAATAAATAAATAAGTGAGCCTGCAGAAGAAACATGAAAATGCAGACAACTGAAACTGATAAAACATGAACAAATATATAAAAAAATAAGATAGGAACTAGTTATTCAATGCCACTCAGAGAGCACCCTGCCCTAGAGGGCCCAGGCTAATCCGATGTCATTACATCTTGGAAATAAAGGAGAGTTGGCCCTGCTTAGTACTTGGACTGGAGACAACCAAGAAGAGCCATGGTGGTGTAGTAATTAAGGGTATCAGCCCCATTGCTAGAGCATTTCCTGGCTACATGCCTATGTCATGTCTGGTTGACAGTATAGTGCTGCGTGTGTGTTTTCCCCGCGGGAATGTTC
>NW_015275718.1:0-361 GCF_001447785.1 Gekko japonicus
ACATACACACAAAAGAATCCATCTGGTGTGACATAAATAGCAGGGTTTCCCAGAATATGTATTTTAAAATTTACTTGTATCCCGCCTTTCTCTCCAATGTAGATCCATAGCATCTTACACTGTTTTCTTCTCCATTTTAGCCTCACAGTAATCCAGAGAAACTAACCTCTTTAGGCTAAAGATCACATGTGTAATTCTGAGAGAATTCCAGGCCTCACCTAGGGTGACAACCCTAATTAGCAAGCCAAACTACTGCCCTTACAAAAAATTCCATTGTAAGCTACTTAAAAACGGGACTATAAGAAGAACTGGCCATAAAACTGTTAAGCATTTATTAGTGTTGCATTACATTTTCATGCAG
>NW_015275719.1:0-361 GCF_001447785.1 Gekko japonicus
CGTTCCCCCCCAAAATGACCTCTGATTAAATAGATACCTAAACTCTTGGCCATGTTTGAATACATGGGCATGAGTGCCGTCCTGCGAGTGGTTCAGCATTCGGAGTGCCCAAGAAATGGAAGACAGCAGCCATGGATCAGAACCTGGACCGACAAAAGCCTGAATTCACGTTCTGGTGTGATCACATCAGCACCATGTAACTTCTCCCACCCAGCCTTTTGCATGACGAACATTGCTTTGCAGTGAGGATATATACACATATTCAGTGACACCACCCCCCACAAAACTGTACATCCCTCACATGGCAGGGGGGGGCACATCTCAACCAGTGCTCCCTCTAAACTGAGTCCGTGTGAGCTAG
>NW_015275720.1:0-361 GCF_001447785.1 Gekko japonicus
TTCCACCCAGTCCTTTTCACCTGGAGGTTGTGATAAGTTATCCAAGGTCTCTGGTGCCAAGGAGGCCATTGTCCGAAGTTGCCATGGCGGAGGGGAGGGGAAGACAATTGTTGACTGTGGTCGCCTAGGAAACTGCAATGGCTCCGTGATGACATCACAGACGATGAAAGGTGGGGACAGCCATAACATTCTTGAATAGGAAACATGACTGCATTTCCCCTACAATTCTTTCCAATGCTGAGGAAAACCACCCAAGGTAGGTTCCCCATGAAGCTGCTGGATCCAACCCATTGCTCTTTCACTCCACTGGAGGCCAGGTGAGCACCCATGTGACCCCACATCAATGTTCCCTCTAAGCTGT
>NW_015275721.1:0-361 GCF_001447785.1 Gekko japonicus
ATAAGGCAGCTTCATGTGTTCATGTATGACAAGCACTTACTGTACGGTGCCCATGTCATCAACATGAAGCAGAGCGGAAATCCTTCCTGACCTGTCCACACTAGTTTGAGTCACCCACCCGTTGATTGGCTTCCTCCTTGATTTTCATTTCCTCTTGTTGTATGATCAGCCCTTGGATTTAGTGGCAGCCATTGAGATACTGTGAGACCCAGGAAGATGTTGCCACCAAAGAGCAGCAACTGGAGATCCTGCCACCCCTTTACCAGAAGGCATGACACTGCGTCAGCGGTGGCTGGGATAGCTGGAGGTGGAACCAGGGAGGTGCAGGACTCAGACTCCCTGAGATGGTTCCTGCAGGGTG
>NW_015275722.1:0-361 GCF_001447785.1 Gekko japonicus
TTTTGCCCTCACAACAACCCAGTGAGGTAAATTAGATAGAACAAGAGTGATTGGCCCAAGGTAACCCAGTGAGTTTCTTGGCAGAAAACAGGTTTGAACCTGGATCTTTCAGACCCTCATCTGACACTTGAACTGCTATACCAACAAAAAGATACAGTTGGGTAATATAAAATATGAAAGGAATATGTGCCTTTTCAGAAACCTCTGCTGTTGACTACTATGGGTATCTTGAGTGGGCTGGATGATCCTGAGTTTACTTCAGTGTGGCTGTTCTTGTTCTTACTTTAATTATACAGCTCTGTTGGCCTAAAGACCATGAGATGAATTACAATAAAATCCTCTATTCTTGTTCATGATGTGT
>NW_015275723.1:0-361 GCF_001447785.1 Gekko japonicus
CCAACAAAGTTTTATTCAAGGTGTGAGATCCGAGTCCAGTAGCATCTTAAAACAACAAGATTTCCAGGGACTTTTGAGACTTATCTGATGAAGGGAGCGTTGACTCTCAAATGCTTACAACCTGGAGAGCTTGTTGATCTTTAAGGATCTACTGGACTTGAATTTTGCTGGTCTACTGCAGACCGACATGTCTACCAACCTCAACTAAGTCAGAGGAGGACTGCTTAGGCCACAGGAAGCCTTCAGATTTTGTTGGATTTGGGAGATAGAGGCCAGTATATGCATCTTCTGCCCAGATAGTGATATACCATGTGAGCATCACACACATTATTGAGCACTAGAAATAAGGCCCGTTGTGGAA
>NW_015275724.1:0-361 GCF_001447785.1 Gekko japonicus
TATATAAATAGGAAAATTATTTTAAGGGGGGGAAATTATGACTGTAAAATGTCCGCAGGGGGTTGGGGCTATACAGTGTATTTCACTGAGTGCAGCATGTATGACTATCTGCCAGCAGGATAGAAGTCATGGGTGTGTTCTCGGGGCAAGGAGATCCTGGTTCTCAGGGAACAATTTCGCAACCTCAGGGTTAAGGTGACTGATCTAGAGAGGCAGCAACAGTCAGTTAGGTACAGATAAGACCTTTGGGGACTTGTTACATGTGCCCCACTCTGAGAATGGCCCCACTACTGTCAAGGAGCGTGAGGATCAAGGGGAAACAGGGTACCATACTGAAGAAAGGAGGAATGTTCCCTCAGAA
>NW_015275725.1:0-361 GCF_001447785.1 Gekko japonicus
CTTTCCTACCCACAGGAACTACCCTGTTGAGCACCTCCAGAAACGGTGCCCTCTTGGAGAACCGTCTCCAGCCTCCTGCCTTCTTGCTCAAGATTGGTTACTGATTGCCCTCCAGAATGGGCAGTGGCCAATCCTGAGTCCTGAACTTCTCTTGGGAGCTTTAGGCAGGAAGAGAAGCACTAGTTCCTCCTCCCAATAGAGAGAAGTTCTCCATTGAACATGTGGCCCCTGTTCAGGAGCTCAAATGCCAAAGCGGAAGGCCTAGGAAGGACACAGGGGCCAGAGCTCCTGGCAAAACAGGGGAAATCAAGGCCTAACGGACCAGGTTACTGGTAGACTTCGTGTCATTCTGAATCTTGCC
>NW_015275726.1:0-361 GCF_001447785.1 Gekko japonicus
AGATTTGGATGGAGGGCCTCTCTGGCCACCTGTGGTTTTATTCTCCAGGGCCAGGGGATTCTGCTTTCAGATCCGTGTCAGGGCTTCACTCATTTCTGGCCTAAGAGGGGGGAGAGGGGAGCCCATGGCGAGTGTAGGAGCCTAGACTTTCCCTTCAGATCCCACCTTAGAAGGATTCACACTGGTAGTTTTTCTGCCACCGCCAATAACTTCTGGGGCATCTTGCTTGTAAGGGTAGATGGGGCTCGGCTTTATTCCTGAGAAAGGACTAATTATTAAATGGTGTTATTGGTCTTTTTGCAGGCTCATCATTTCACAGTCCAGTTTATGATGCCCTAGTTCTGGGGTGTCGAACTCATTT
>NW_015275727.1:0-361 GCF_001447785.1 Gekko japonicus
AAGAAGAAACCTTGGAATTAGAGATTGATAAAGTATACAGGATAAATTCCAGATTTGCTACTACAAGAAATGTCCCCAGGGATACATCAGTTCACTTTGTGAGAATGAAGACTAAAGATCAAGTCCTACAAACTCATTTTAAAACAAAGTTGAGAATGGATAATGCAGAGATGATCATTATGAAAGAAATTCTGCTTAGGGTTTTGAGAAAGAGAAAAGACTATGCCTTTTTAACACAAAAATAAAAAAAGGTTTCAGTGGGACAATCTGGAAAGAGTAATCTTTATTTATAAGCAACAGAGATCTAGATTAAATTTTGTCTTTAAAGTGGGAGACTTTTTGGAAAGATTCAAAAGTGACT
>NW_015275728.1:0-361 GCF_001447785.1 Gekko japonicus
TCAAAGCCCAACATTATAACCACTAAACCACACAGTCTAAAATTAATTAAGGCAGCGGTACTTACTCCATGGCTCACAAACAGCCACATTCCCCATTATCCAAAAGAGCCGCATGACTATGCCCTGTGTGCTACACCACCAAACCAATATTAGATGCAATTATTAATATTACATAAATAACAGTAAAAATTTTAGTTACCAGAGTACCTCTCAGCACATAGGCTTGTCTCTTCCCACCACTGCCGAACCATCCATCCCTATTTATCCATCCTCCAATGGCAGCTATTTCAAAATGGGAACCTCCTGGCAATCACAAGTCCCATCAGTAGGGGAGCCAACCTCCAGGTGGTGCCTGGAGATC
>NW_015275729.1:0-361 GCF_001447785.1 Gekko japonicus
AAAGGCTAGACTACTGGTGAGAATGACGTGCAGGCTGGAAATCATTGTAGCAGCTATCGGCGTGCTTGCTTGGATGTTAAATCTGTTAAGCAACTTTGCTGCAGTCTTGGAGAAATAGAAATCTAGCTAATCATAGGCTGTGATCACATACACCTTTAGATCTGATGCCTGATGGATGCCTGATGGATCTAAAGGGAGTGATAGGCAGCAAAATCTGGGAAGCATCCCACAGTCATCAGCAACCCATGCTGCTCCACCTCAGAAGCAGAGTTAAAAGACACCAGGGAAAGTCCAGTAATAAACAGGTTCCAATGGCCCATGGACAGACATTTCCCTGTCTGATCACTCAAGCACGCTCTCA
>NW_015275730.1:0-361 GCF_001447785.1 Gekko japonicus
CAATAAAAATGGAAATGCCATCTTTAATGTGGTCGGAGCTTGACCTAAGGCAAATACATCTAGTCAGAGATGACTGATGTTCAAAGTGGGGTCCCTTCTCCTTGCTCCTTTAGGTCATTTAAGGTGCAAAGCAAGATCAAAGGGTCACGAGAAGTGCTCTGTTCTTCAGGGAGGAAATGGTCCTCCAGAGCTATTCAGGAAGATGTGGGAAAATGTAGGGAACAGTGGCCATTGTATGGAGAACATAGGTGAGTACCTCCCACCCTCCACCAGATCATAGCGAAAGATCAAACATTATACTATTTCAAGTTCAAGCATCTTTGGCCTAATAGAATAATGAATTCAGTAAGACATTCAAGTT
>NW_015275731.1:0-361 GCF_001447785.1 Gekko japonicus
TGTTTGCCTGCTGCAGCTTCCACTCCATAGATCGCAGCCCTAGTGACCCATCAGTGGGCGATTAAGCAATTAATTTACCCTGAGTTTGTGGCTCCTGGTTTGCTCACCCTTTGAACCTTTCCTGGTTCAAGCTGTTTTATATATTTACTTGCATGAGTCCAGAAAGTTTCTTTCTTCCGATGCTCTTGATTTCACCAAATCAGCCTGCCCACTGGTGTAATGCTGTTCTTGTAATGATAGGTGTTGCAAGCTTTAACCCATATCAAGCTAAAGCCCTCATCCTGTTCAGTTAGGAAGAAGACTGGTTTTACCACTGAAACGTGTGCTCTCTCCATGTCTAATATCTGCAGTCAGAATGGTG
>NW_015275732.1:0-361 GCF_001447785.1 Gekko japonicus
CCCCCAAAATCTCCAGGTGTTCACCAACCCAGAACTGATAACCCTAAACAGAGCAAATGGGGTATTCAAGACCTCCCAGCATCCCCAATTGGGAGGAAATTGGAGGTCAAAATGGAACGCACGCAAGCATTTTGCCAGTGCACTGACGTCACGTCTGGGGGGAAATTGGAAATGACACTGTGGATGCTCTAGGAATACCAAAAACTCTATGGTAAAACCATAGAGGGTTTTTTTGGCAAATGCTAGATTGTCTAATAGCATCAGTTCTGTTCTTTTACTGGAAGTGATGTCAGTAATGTCTCCCGAGGTGGTTGCTGGCAACACGGGTATACAACCCTATCTTCCATCTCTGGAAGGGAGA
>NW_015275733.1:0-361 GCF_001447785.1 Gekko japonicus
AGTATCTGCTGTTATGACCAGACTTTCACTGGCAGCTTTTATCAGGATTCAACAGTGTTTGGCTGCCGCAAATTTCTCTTTTATAGCAACAGATAGTAAGACACAATTGGACACGCTTCATTTAGCCATCTGGAAATCCCATGTTTTTCATCATTATGAGTCCTTTACTTTGACAGCATCACAGCAAACAGATATCTATGCTGCTGAGCACTAACTGATATACCAAACCCAAACACTGGGATTGTAGCCAAAAAAAAAGATTTTTTTACTTCCTTTTGTTTGGATCATTTATAAACCAATTGTAAGCCAGCGTTTCCCACAGTTTCTATGGTTTTCACACTTGGTTCTACTATGTTGCATC
>NW_015275734.1:0-361 GCF_001447785.1 Gekko japonicus
ATTCAGCTTCTCAGACATTTCCCTATCATTAGGTTAGCTCTGCTAGTTCTGCTTGTGTAAAAGACTAGAGTAAAAGACTAGAGAGCATCCAATCAATAAAACAATATACACATAATTCTTCATGTTCAGAGGTGGTATTCTTCTCAGTATACGCAGGCCCCCTCACTCCTCATTTGGTTTGCCCCTCAGTTACTGGGGAAAGCCAACAGATGATGACCATCATTTCTACATACATGCTCTCTCTGTAGATTTTTGTCCAGTGTTCCTTAAATGCCTAATGAGGTTCACAACTATACTTTCCACCAAATGCTGAAGGATCAACACCAATAGAAAGATATCCTTGATACACGGAAAGGACCAG
>NW_015275735.1:0-361 GCF_001447785.1 Gekko japonicus
TGCTGGGCAAAAGCTCCACCTAATCCCACCCACTTCCGAAAATCACTTGGTGCGCACCACGGCTCCCACGTTTGGGGACAGTGACAGTTACCATCTCGGCTGGCACTCCCCTGTCCTTCCTCCCCCACCCACAAAGTGGTTGGCAGACTGAAACCTGGAAATAATTGGAACTCGCCATCGGAGCCTTTGAGATTGTTGTTGTAACGTTATTTAAATATTTAATGCAATTTAAATATTTTATGATTTGATGTTTTATTATGACTGCACATCCCCCAGAGCTCTGCACCAGCAGGGACTGGCAGATCCATAAGTCCAATATAATGATATTAATAATATTCAGGGGTCATTTCCTAGAAAAAGA
>NW_015275736.1:0-361 GCF_001447785.1 Gekko japonicus
GTTAGGGAGAAGACCAAATCTGCAGAAATGTAATAGCCAGAGTGCGGAGATCTGGTTCTGACTCACCTCTTGCTATTTTTTTTAAAGCAGTAAAACAAAACCACACAAGCCAAAATGACAAGAAGGTAAATACCCACATTATAGAGAAGGCTCCTTTGGGGAAATGACAAAATAAATTTTGCACATAAAGCACAAGGCAAATAAGGGTTCTGTTTGACCTTCTCCTCCTTTTCCCCACAGTAGACTTTCATTGCCAGTGTCAGGGTCTTCCATTAATATGAGAGTCTGTAAACCAGAATCCATTGGGCTTGTTGTGATCTGCAAACTGAAGCCTCAGAACTCAGAATGGAAGGCAGCATTG
>NW_015275737.1:0-361 GCF_001447785.1 Gekko japonicus
CAGGTTGCCACCTGCCCAATCTCAGAACATGAGGGTATACCCAAAGCAGGGCCTCTGAAACCGACTATAGTGGTCAGATGGATTCAAAAGGGAGTAGGCATGGTATGGTGGTCTTCAGATATGGTAGTCCCAACTGACATAGAGCTTTAAATGTCAACACCAGGCCCTTGAATTGTGCATGGGAGCAAATGGGGAACCAGTGTAGATAGGCTAAGACTGGAGTGATATGGTCCCTATGACCCACTCCATGTGATACACAGGATTGCCAATCCCCAAATGTGGGATTCCCCACCCATGGCAGCATGAATTTTTTTAAAAATGGCTGTTGGGCTGACAGTGTCACATCATTTCTGAGTTTTTC
>NW_015275738.1:0-361 GCF_001447785.1 Gekko japonicus
GTTAAAACTATTTAGTGTTCTGGGAGGGGATAGCATTGCTTGAAATCAAGCATGGATGCTTTAGTTCTGAACACATCAACCATGTCAAAAATCCAATATGCCTCATTCGCATGAGACAGTTTTGGCATGTTTGCAATATGAAGCCACTTTTAAAGGTCCACATTGGCAGTGGAGCGGCTGCTGCTTGCGACTTTCAGCTGCCCTCTGTGCCTATTGAAAAATCACTCCCTTAATCTCCAGTTTATCATTTGCCCTCCAACACTGCTTATTCTTCAAATAAACAAGCTGTGATCCTTCTGAGAGCCCTCTTAGAAATGAACAGCTTGCAAAAACCCCACCAGAGTGCAGAGTAAGCAATTAA
>NW_015275739.1:0-361 GCF_001447785.1 Gekko japonicus
AACAGTGTTCCTGATCTCTGATATTAAAAGTCCAGTTCTTATGTAGCATACTAGATAGATGAGATTCCTGGATTGCTGCCAGATCAAGATTACAAACTTTACTAGAATATCATAAAGTCCCAAACAAAGAGACCTCCCTGGTATAAAAATAAAAGAACTGTCCTATATCACTCATCACTTCAGAAATAAGGGATTAGGTCCTTTATTTGCAGTACTAGAAGAGGTCTGGTTGGTATCAAAAATTGTGGAAGAGCTGGAGCTTTCCCAGTCTCCTCACGGAGGCCAAACCTTCCCCTGCTTCCTGACTATGTCCCTTTCAGATGTTAACCCAATGAAGAAGTCTTTTGTATTAATTTATTCA
>NW_015275740.1:0-361 GCF_001447785.1 Gekko japonicus
CTTGTGGGGATCATTACTGAGTGGAGTGTTTTAATTTCCACCACTCCTTTTGTAGACATAATCTCATGCCATTGTAGGAGGTCAGAGCAAACATAGGGTTCCTTCTCTGCTGTCCTTCTCCCTGGCAACACACCCTTCTGCCCACATTTTGCCCTTTGCAATATACTGCCCATAGGGCTTCACTGACATAAATCTAACGCTACGCCCATGTAATTGTTCTGCTCATGCAGGAGATCATATAACAATCCAGTTCCACTGTTGTACCTGATGTATGCAAGCATAGGGGTGGTTTATTAAGCTTCTGTTCCATTCATCATTTCAGAGAGTAGCTATGTTGGTCTGCAACTGAAGAGCAAGATTT
>NW_015275741.1:0-361 GCF_001447785.1 Gekko japonicus
GGCATTATACTGTGCGGAGGTCCCTCCCCACCCGAAAGCCCTCTCCGGGCTCCACTCCCTCCAGGAGTTTCTCAGCCTGGAGTCAGCAATCCGAGTTGCACAACTGCTGTCTGTGAATGGGTCTGGCCTAAAGGGACTGGCGCCAGAGCTGATGTCGAAAGGATATTCATGTTCCTTAATGACCGCGAAGTGTCTCTTCAGCGGGTGCTAAATGTTGGGAGATGGTTCCCCACGGGCTCCATTGAAGTCTCGGCCAGGACTCGGGGAAGGTGGCTCCTCCCAGCTGAGTGGAGGGAGCAGGTGTGTATGTGTGGGAAGAAAAAGCAGGCTTTACGTTAGGGAAGATGAAACAGCTTTCCAG
>NW_015275742.1:0-361 GCF_001447785.1 Gekko japonicus
GGGGGGGAGCATGTAGTAATACCATAATATCTAAACCACATACTTATTTGTGTCTACTGAGCCATATTAGTTGGGCTATGGTTTCCGGATTTGTCCAGTTTCTTTCTAAGAGTACCACCAGTCATTAGCAATTTGTTGTTGTTTTTCTGCTTATTTAGGAATTTGGAGAGTTCAGGTGTTCAGATATTCCTAGTTTCCAAGGGAGGGACAAAGCCTGTGTGGGACAGAGCTGTGGTGTAGTCCCTTCCTGGGGCTTATAACATTTCCATTGCAGCTTCTCCTACACTGTGAAGGCAACATCAGAAGAGGCTCACAACCATGGATCTGTTCTGTTATGGAGCATATTATTCCACCTAGAACA
>NW_015275743.1:0-361 GCF_001447785.1 Gekko japonicus
CAGGCAACTGGCAGGAGATGAAGGACTTCTGGGGAGGGGGGGATGTGATCAGCGTCCCTAGCACAAACCTGGAAGTGACATCACATGCCAGTGGTGACGCTCTAGCATTCACCAAAAAACTCTATGATTTATCACACCTTAATTTCTCGTGCCCGGCTCTCCCCTTCTCCATTCAGTTCACGCAGCAGCACAGGTAAGTAGGTCAGGCTAAGTTTGTGGCAGGCCAAGGTCATCCTGTGAGGTCAGAGAGAGGATCTGAAGCCAGTTTCTCCCAGGTACTAGTCCAATGCTCTGACTGCTTTACCACACCGTTCTGGCTGTCAGTGTAAGTTCCACAGCCTCTATTGGTGTGCAGGGAAGT
>NW_015275744.1:0-361 GCF_001447785.1 Gekko japonicus
CCCCCCCTTTTTCCTCCCCCACAACTTGGTGGAGGGGGAGAAGGTAATCCTCTGTAATTCATATATAAACCAGTGTGGTCTGTTTTAAAACAAAACAACGGCACAAGGTTAAGGGGAGGTAAATATTTTACTAAAATAATAGTGCCATGATAAGCAGAATAACACCCTTCTAGGCCAAATGAAGTCAATGGGTTCAGAGGGATGTGACTCCATGTAGGATGACATGGCAAATAAATTAACAAATAATATTCAGAATTAATCTTTTTTTTTCCTTTTATAAAATTATTGGCTAAATTGGATTGTCATTTCAAATGGTTCCTCCTTCCTTATTTTTGGTTACAGGATATATGCGTAGATCTGG
>NW_015275745.1:0-361 GCF_001447785.1 Gekko japonicus
ACCTGCCGGAACCCTGCAGCCGGGGCTGTCGATGCCCCAGGTGGGTACCCAACGAAGGCAGGGCTCGTCCTTCCAAATGCATGGGAGATTGTGAGGGGGGTGGGCAGAAGCTGGGAGGGTGCGGAGGGGAGGTCGGGCCGTGCCCCAGGCCCTCCAGGGTGTCGGGAAGAGGATGGGCGTGGAGGGAGGGCGCAAGGAGAGAAGGTGGAACTCTGGTCCCAGGCCTGGCCCCGTGGGGGGTACACCGTCAGAGAGAAACTCCTGCGCACTGGAAAAACCAGCTGCCTTCCATTCCAAGTGAAGCAGGGCGCCTGCTGTTGCAAAGCTAGGGTTTTACGTGGTTAAGACGCTGAACTGCAGG
>NW_015275746.1:0-361 GCF_001447785.1 Gekko japonicus
AAAGTTTCAACACCTGTGCCTTTTGGCATTGACAAGATGCAGCAAAATTAATCATAAACAGTTGTTCACGTTGCTTATTTCCATGACAGGAACATCTTCACCTGCTAAATCTCCACATGTCAAGTTGCTGCTACTGTCATAAGATCAGAGCTAATATGTAAAACCGAGTCAATTTTATAAGGACTCTGCAGGAAGAATACAGGGGAGAGGGAGAAAGAAAATATTTCATTATGGATGGTGGTTTGGTACAGAAATGTTAGCTCTATGGGGAATCTATTTGTGCTACAAATTAATAGGAGTTTCAAATGTGGGGTGTGGTTTTCTTTCTTGCAAAATACACAAAACACCATTAACAATGCCA
>NW_015275747.1:0-361 GCF_001447785.1 Gekko japonicus
ACCCCTGCGTAACGTGTGAATGCGCCTGGAAAGGACTGCGAGCAAGACAGACCTGCTTCTTACCTTACTCTCTGCCGTCACCGCCTCCTCCGCTCCGGCGGAAAGAGACATGTCGGTTGGTTGGTTGGTCGGTCGCCGAGCCACCCGCCACTGCCGGTTCTCCTCACAGCGTAACCGCCCAGCCCCGACTCCCTCGCGCCCGGCTCCCCAAATCACGACGGACGCCCCTGAGGCTCCTCCCACCCCCTCTTTTGCCCCGCCCACTCCCGCCGGACGCCGAGGGCCATAGAGAAAGGCTTTCGGATGCCTAGAAGGGCGCCTAACGAGCACCTCCTCTCTGGTTTCCGCTTTGCCCCTCCCC
>NW_015275748.1:0-361 GCF_001447785.1 Gekko japonicus
CTGGCTACGGGCCTGCCCTGGGGCTTCATATTTCCCGTATTATCGACGTAACGGCCCTGTTTTAGGCTTTAGCACAACAGCCTCCGAGGCCTTTGCCCACCCTGCATGACCTTCGGAGTCCATCATGTTTACATCCAATGTGGTAAAAGACTGGGCGGTGGAGAAAGACGAGCAGAAGCCCCCCCCCCCGACACTTTATACTCTGGAGGTCCACAGACTCCAAAGGGGCTGGCTAAGGAGGAAGAAGTCTTTCGCTCCGGGGCAAAGCTGAAGGGTTTGGGGTTTTTTTTAACACAACCAGAGTACCCGAGAAGCATTCGGACGCTGAAGCTGGTTTTTAATAGACACAATCTAAAGCCCG
>NW_015275749.1:0-361 GCF_001447785.1 Gekko japonicus
AAATTCACCAAAATACAGAGGATGTATAGCACTTCTTATGGACCTGTTTGAGGTCATCATTGTCAGTCCTGCACGATGACATCTTTTATAAATGGGACTGGGTGCCCTGAGCTGATCGTATTAAATGGCCAGTGAGGGAAAAGAAAGCTGAGAACAGTAAGAGCAAAGAAGAAAAGTGGCACAGGCAAAAAGCAAAAACCTGGTGGAAAAAAAGGTGTCAGATGGTATGGACAGAATGAAAATAAGTTCTCAGTAAGTGTCAAAACCCACAAAAAATAAGTTTTTCAACACTCATGGAAAAACAGGTAAGCTATTCTAGCAGCCAGCATGGTATAATGGTTAAGAGCAGTGTTCCCTCTAA
>NW_015275750.1:0-361 GCF_001447785.1 Gekko japonicus
AGCCTTCAACAACATATCTCTCTTTTGTTGACTGCAATTTAAAGTAACAGTCAAAGTTATAATTGTGATGTTTTCTGTCTTCTATGCCTTTTAGGAGTTTAAAATCAACCTTAAGCAGCAGTCAAATCAATTAATAAAAACCACCAACAGCATCTAAACCAGCAACATAAACAATCCTCTACAAACAGCAGAAAACAGAGCAAAAATAACAACAAACCAAATCATCATAATTTAAACCACAGATGGGCAAACCCAGGCCCTGGATTTACCCGAGGCCTCCCTTTGTTAGCCCATCGTGGGGGGCATGGCACAGGGAGGTGGGTATTTCCCACTGGCAGCAGAGCTTGGGGCTTCCCTGCAG
>NW_015275751.1:0-361 GCF_001447785.1 Gekko japonicus
GGGGAGAGGAAGAGGCGGCCGGAGGGAGCATCCAGAGACAGGCGTCCCCGGGGGAGATCTGTGCATGGGGCTGGCTTCCTTTTCCCACCACTTCAGCGCGTTCCCTGCAAGGAGGCTGGACTTCCCTGATCCACCAGGGGTCTTCACTGTCGGTGCTCCCTGGGCCCTCTTAGCCGGCTGCCCTCGCAGGGTTGTTTTCTGCAGGCGCCACGGGCTCACCCCCTTAAGGGCGCGTGGCCATCATCTGCTCTGGTCATGTTATTTGCTTTCTCTGGCGAACGGTCCCGGTGAGCATCAAGAAGTTCTCTGAACTGGAAACGGGTCTAAAGGGTTGTTTCGTGAAGGAGGGAATGAACTCCAC
>NW_015275752.1:0-361 GCF_001447785.1 Gekko japonicus
AATAAAATAAAATAAAAATACACAGTGTAAGTCAATATGATCAATGGCTGTGACATCCAATAAACAATGTAAGAGGGTTTGGCTTGCAGAAATTTGAAAACAAGAAAAAATCCGCTATGGAGATGAAGCAATGCTGAAATAAAGCATAGGCATTTAAACATGATACTTTAAAACATTCAGAAATTACCCAGTAGGAGCACAATTAGATACATTCCTTACTCACATGTGAGAATCTTTTAAGATGACAATATTTTTAGCATATTGTCAATCTAGTTGGTCCTTTGAGCTTCAATCCTTTTTGGGGATTGGGAACTGGACATTTTAAATATGGGTCTATTGTCTTGGAAATTAGTTTCTGTAT
>NW_015275753.1:0-361 GCF_001447785.1 Gekko japonicus
ACTGTCCCGTTACAAAAGAAATTGAGGTCAAACGAATCCCACCTCTTAAGAAAGAAACAGCAGATAAAGACGGGGACACAAACACAGGAAGAGGAATTACCCCTTCCCTCTTGTAATTATCTGATCTCAGATAGTCCCTGGCCCCACACTTTTGCTCCCCTACTAGCTACAGCAACCCCAAACCCAGGCATGACTTGCATGACCTAGGGGGGGAAAGGTTGTGGCCTCCCCGTAAGGCCATCTCTCTGCTGCTACACCAGGGAACAGTGGTCACTTCCAACTTGTTGCAATGACGGAAAATAAATGTCACCCATTCCAGCACGTGTTGGTGGTGGGGATTCCTCTCTCTCACTTGGCTGAG
>NW_015275754.1:0-361 GCF_001447785.1 Gekko japonicus
TAGCTGCTATACCACTATATCAGTATTTCTCTGAACAAATACATTCTTACCCGAGTTGTTGCGATGCACCGCACGGGAGACCTGTACTCTTCTTCCATTTTGGTCAAAGCAATGATTGTTTCAGCAATAGCATTTTTTGTTACACGGGACCAAGCTTCAGACAAGTGACCCTGTGGAAGAAGGACCTCTTTACAATCTTTGCTTAGGTCATGAAGATTAGTGTTATCAGGTAGACGTGAAAATGGAAACAGTGTTTTGATTTTTGTTTTTTTAAAAGATAACTGATTGCACGACTTAAAATTTATAACGATAACACTAAAAAGTCCAGTTTGCAGGATGAGATGGTTAGACAGTGTTATCA
>NW_015275755.1:0-361 GCF_001447785.1 Gekko japonicus
TGTGTTGCTTCCTGATGGAAACTGCAAAAACACCTCCTATAGACAAAAAATTAGAATCTAGAAAATAACATTTATGTCTAAATTAATGTACCAACACAGAAGTCTTAAAAATGTCAATGTACAATTAGATAAATTTATAGAGGAATGTCGACTTTTTGTAATGATGTGGAATGATAAAATGATTAGGCCTTATTTTTTTAAATGTTTTGTGATAGCCAAGAAATATTTACTTTGGTAAAAATGAAATAGAAAAGAATAAAAGTAGGACCAAAAACAGAAGGTGGGGGAGGTCTTTCAACCCTTTCCTTACCAGCTGTTTATTGGTACAGAATCCCCCCCTTCTTTTTCTCTGCATATAGAT
>NW_015275756.1:0-361 GCF_001447785.1 Gekko japonicus
CCCGGGACAACGTGTGGGTGGATCTCAGACATAGGGGTCTCTTCTGTAGAGTCGCCTTGGCAAAGGGGCGCAGATTCCGAGCCGTCGGCCTGCCACATGTGAAGTGGTGTGTGTGTGTGGAGGGGTCATTGCGGCCAAGCAGAGACTCCGTACAGATAGGATGCTCCGCCCACCACACACACATGCACAGAGCTGGGGAGTGTACATCTGGAGGGCTCCCAAATCTGTCGTCTATCTGCTGCATTCAGTAATGCATACAGAAGACACGATAAAGCGGAAATCTGTGTCATGGGTGTTGCCGGAGGTGGTTACCGGCAGGCTGTTTTAACAGTTGGCTGTAGTGCCAAACGTAACCGGTGTC
>NW_015275757.1:0-361 GCF_001447785.1 Gekko japonicus
TGAAATGTATTCCAGAACTTCGCAACCATTGTCCGTCTCTCAATAAGCTTTTCAGTGATTATCCATCATAATACATTAATTTGAATATAAGAGCGAAATCCTTGTGAACCAATCAGAAATAAGAGGTATCTCAGCCTTTCCTCAGCTTGTAGCAACACACATTTTACCCTGTTAACTTACTCACAGCAGTTAACTTGGTTCCTGATGCCCTGAATTTTCTGTTACAATCTGTGGCCAAGCCGAATTTAAAGACAATGAAGTGCAGTCAGGAACCATTCAGATCAGTTGAAGTTCAGGCCTGTGTTCCATTTAGAGGTGGATCTCTTCCCAGACTATTCAAGGCCCATAGAAATTCCAGAAA
>NW_015275758.1:0-361 GCF_001447785.1 Gekko japonicus
TTGTATGTCAGCTTCATGTGTTCTACTGTTTTGCCCTATGTCAAGCTTTTGTCTACAAAGTTTCTTATGATCAATGCAGAAGTGCAGATGTTGGTGTGATATAGTCCTCTCATGCTTCTATAGCTTTGCTTAGGTGTACACTGAGATGTACATGAATGCACAGAGGGTATATTTGGGTGGAACAGGCTATGCCTGTTTATTTCCCCCCACCACCACCCATTGATATCTTTAAGAGTGTCACACTCAAGAGAGCGTATGCACATTGGTTCCTGTATGTACTTCAATTGGTCCAGTGTTCAGATTGTATCTATGGGAGCCTACATACATTTGGGTGTTTGCACTGAACACTTGATGCTCTGTG
>NW_015275759.1:0-361 GCF_001447785.1 Gekko japonicus
CCCCCCCCAATTTAAAAGCTCCGCTGAAACAAAGGCTGGGAAGGTGCAACTGAAACGTATTCACGGCCTTTCCCCCCTTTTCTCGCCCCTACCGCATGGTACGTTGGCGACTGCAAGCTCCTCGGGGCGGAGGCCTTTCCCTCCATGCCCTCTGAACAGCACCAGGTACCTTGCTGGCCCAGTCCAAAGAGCAGCGAGGAAAGAAATCAGGGTGCCTGATTGCTCACAGGTGGTCATAGAACACTGCAAACCACTAGTTGTACGGAATTGCCGTTTCTTCAGAAAATGGTTCCATCTTAAAGTGCATGTATTTAGATTGCCAAGCAAGGGCCCTATTGGGTTTTGGTATTCTTAATCTTAA
>NW_015275760.1:0-361 GCF_001447785.1 Gekko japonicus
CAGAACAATGAGGGGACCTGGCAACCCTAATACCCACCCCCGACGTCCCATCCCCAGCACCCAGTGCAAATTCTCCCCTCCACTTGCAAAAGGGGAGGGAAAGGTGCGTTTGAATAAGGTTCATTTCATCACCTGCAGGCATACTGGTTGTACTTATTAACAAGCACGGAGTAATAAAATGCAAACACATGTGGCCAGGAAGCCACTCACCCCGCCGGCAGACCCACACCGTCTCCCAGACTTTGTGCAAGGAAGACATGAGATCAGGCGACCACCGGGTGCCCTGTCCGCCACCTACCATCTTATCCAGCACATCCTCCTCCTCAATTTTGCTCAGCTCTTCAGCGCTCAGTCTGCCTTG
>NW_015275761.1:0-361 GCF_001447785.1 Gekko japonicus
CACAGCAGAGCAACTGGAAGTATATTGGTCACCACACCCCTTTGTCATGTTCTCTCTCAGCAGGACAGTAAGCAATGTTCCAAAATAACAGCAAAGACCAAGTGGGCACAGGCAGCTCTTGAAAGTTCTGCAGCTTCTGACTTTGCCCTTCCTTTGCAAAGTGCGTTTTCTGTGGGGTTCCCACCACCAAAATCCCACTATGTGTGTTCTAAGTGTCAGCAACAGGATGACAGCAAGATATACCCTTGGGCCATGCACCCTATCATCCAAGCTATGGGTATCCTAACTGGGATTTATGTAGTGTTTGGGAGGGATGTGATTATTTATTTACATATTTATTTTGCATTTATATCCCACCCAT
>NW_015275762.1:0-361 GCF_001447785.1 Gekko japonicus
CAGCCACCACCAGGAGGTTGGCAACTCTGAGTAAGATGTGGAGTCAGCAGCAGCCTTAGCCTTTAACTTTCCCCAGTCTTGACTCATCTGCAGTTCTCATTATCCATTACAGAAGTCAGCCAGAAAGTGACAGGCCCAGCCCCTTGTGGGGGCTGCAGCCACACAGATCTTTGCAGCCACACCCCTTCGCCTCTGATTGGCTCACACTCAGAATTCGTGGCAGGCTGATTCCAGCCATCCAATCAAATTTCAGCAGCAAGCCTGCCCTGCTGTATAGTGTCTTTTCAAGCTCCAAAGAAATCCAAGATGAGGAGGAAGAGTGGGAAGGAAGGAAGGGTGTTAGCAAGTGGCTGTCTACCCC
>NW_015275763.1:0-361 GCF_001447785.1 Gekko japonicus
ACTGCTGGCCTATGGTTCTGTAGGACATGATGTTCGCCATCCACCACACGGCCACGGCAACACGCTGTTCCACTGACACAGGAACATGCATTTCCGTCCGTTCTCACTGGAGTCTATCCCAGGGGTTGTCCACCAGCCAGGTGAATGTTGCCCTGTGGAGACATGTGGTGGTCGTGAGGCCTACTTGCCTTACCCGCCTTTCCCCTGGCCTGTGGTGACTCTGACGCCAAGGTTCCCCCAGCCATTGTCTACAGCCATGCATCCATGCATGTGTTCGCACTGTGCGCAGGGCTGGGAAGGGGTGTGTGGTGAACTTGGCCAGGGCTCATACCTGTGGGGGTGGGGGTGGTCAGATCACAGC
>NW_015275764.1:0-361 GCF_001447785.1 Gekko japonicus
TGAAACTGCCTATCAAAAAACAATAAATGAACAGAGGAAACTTGGTTTGAAAACCAAATTTTGGGGCCAGAATTACACTGTAAATTTCCCGTACCTCTTGCCAGCTTGCTGCCTTCACCACAAGTGCCCGTGCGTATCCTCTTTTGTGTCTTTTTCATGTATCTAACTAACCAGGCTTTGCCACATCAAACAGTTTAATCAACATTATTTTTTTTCCTTTGCTTTTCTGTTCTTTAAACAATGTAAGAACAGAAGAAGAGCCGTGTAGAATCAGGTTTGCCAGTGGTCTGTGTCTCACAGTGGTCACTCTGATCACCCTGGAAAGCCCGCTACAAAGTTAAAGACTCCTCCTATTGTCACT
>NW_015275765.1:0-361 GCF_001447785.1 Gekko japonicus
ATGCCTGCAGCCAAAACAGAAGTGCTATCCCCTAGATGTGGTAACCTTGCTATTGATGACGTTTTTGAATGGGAATTTATGCATAAGCAACATTTCCCAATTCTGCTTTAAACCATACTATGAAATCATGTACATTTTTAACGTTTTTGGAATGTTCATATCTGATTCTACTGAGGAACTGAACTAACTCGGGAAAGAGCTGGTAGGTAGACCATGACCTGAGTAGAGCTAAAAATTTAGGCCTCACTGAGAAATTTGCTATGAATTTGGATAAAGACTATGAAGACTATTCCCTGTACCACTGCAGTCTCTTAGACTGGTGGAGACAAGAATTTTTACTTGTGAATACTTTTCTCACTGA
>NW_015275766.1:0-361 GCF_001447785.1 Gekko japonicus
TAAATAATTCCTGTGCTATCTGCACCTGTATGTGCATACATTTAGGCACATATATACACACACACTTATTATCGGAGCCTTTATTTTAAAATGTTTAAATCAGACTGGAAGCCTAACACAAATGAGGTCAGTTTGCTGCTGGGGAGGCAGGCAGAAGGCAGAGTGTGTAAGAAGCTCAGAATCTAATGTGCTGACATGGCAAAGGAAAACAATGGGATGCAATTCTTTGTTTTTTTGTCCGCGAATACAAATTTAGGACTGAAACTGTATATCACCAGAGGAAGAAGGTGTTTTCTTTTGATAAGAAATGAAGAGAAGGAGGAAGAACTATAGATCAAAACAAGATCAGATTCCACCCCCC
>NW_015275767.1:0-361 GCF_001447785.1 Gekko japonicus
AAAATGCAAAGTAGTAATACCACATATTTTCAGTTTCTTTTTAAGTTGTCACACAAACTAGAAGCAAACTGATGGGGGGGGACCTTTTAAGTAACAGCATGAGAAGTTAATTCTTCCTTGAACCTTTTGTATTTTCAGAGCATGTATCATTGTACTGTTCAAATGGGATCCTCTTTTCTGAACTTCAGTTGATAATCACTATTTTTGTGAGCAGATCCAGCAGCCTTCTCTAGTGGAGTCCTCTTGAATGTGTTATAAAGGAAATAACTTTTCAGGTGGTTTGCAAGCACCTGTTGAAAAAGTGTTACCTTACAGTTTCAGCATCTGTTATGACTGGCTTGTCATTTTGTGAAAGGCTTAT
>NW_015275768.1:0-361 GCF_001447785.1 Gekko japonicus
ATTGGTGGTAATCAAGTACCTATATGGATGCCTCTTCCTGTGGACCCACATGTCCCATGACATATGGTATGGTTGTCAACTAGGTAGATCTATACCGCTCAGTGAGTGAGGTGCAGGAGTCACTTCTAGAACAGAGAGCCAGTGCATTTGCAAGGAACAGCAAGGAAGTGCCTCCTCCCATACCGTCCAGCCTGCCAGTTAAGAATATCCTCAGAAGGCTTGCTCTCGGTACAGAAGAAGAAGAGTAGGTGTTTATATCCTGCTTTTCTCTACCGTAGGGACTCTCACAAAGAGGCTCATAATTGCCTTATTTTCCTCTCCCTACAACAGTCAACTAGTGAGGCAGGTGAGGCTGAGAGAG
>NW_015275769.1:0-361 GCF_001447785.1 Gekko japonicus
AGTAGCCCTCAAAGTAGTACAGAAGTGACAATCCAGCAGGAACCCCAATTTAAGGCAACATGGGGTGACATAAATTGCCAAAGACTTTTTACAGAGGAAACTTTAATCCTGTGGGCATAAGAAACTGAAGTCCATTTTGCCTCACCCTACCCTTGAGAGGAAAAGTTTGGGGCTCAGTAAGTCATGACATCACAGGCTGGGGCTGTGCCTCCTGAGGGCGAGGCCCCTGGAGTGCAACACTCTTGGAGGTCACAATCACTGTCATTTTACACTCAGAAGACAGGTCCCATTTGTGAGAAGGACAAAAAAAACCCCATCAATCTGTGTTCACTTTCCCATGCGCCAAAACGCAATATATATT
>NW_015275770.1:0-361 GCF_001447785.1 Gekko japonicus
AGATTGAAATGTTTAATCATGTGATACAACCTCATTGGCTCAAGCAAGGCTCTGACTTGCATGACTTCTGGAAATATTACTCAAGTGCAAGACTCATTCATGTGGTAGAGGATGGCATGTTACTAAACACGATATGTTACTAAATACATGTAGGTGAGAAATTGCACTAGTCCAGTAGAGTATAATTTTGAGAGTTGGCTATCCATATAGAAATATTTACATGTAGTATGTTCGATCTCAACAGTTTTTCTGCTGGTGTAAGAGGCAAGAGGGACTCCTTTTTACCTTCAAGGAGACTATTCCAGGTATCGTGGGATCCACACAGAAAAAGTCACATTGGATGGGATTCCCATCTCCCTAG
>NW_015275771.1:0-361 GCF_001447785.1 Gekko japonicus
CCTGCCCAATGCAGGACCAGCCTAAATTCAGCTATACAACTTTCCCACACTTCTCATGAAATGAAGTGAACTGCAAAGTGCTTTCTTTAAAGAACAGCCTTCCATTTCTTACAAAAGGTGGACAGCAAAGGGACCCTTCCCACCTGCTTGGGAAGGGCGTTCTCTAATGCTGGAGCCACCACTGAAAAAGAACGGGACTGTACCTTGGCCAGATGGAGAGTTCGAAGGGAGTTTTTTTACCACCTCAGATCCTCTCAGGTCCAAACTCATCTGCCTTGAGTCTTAGCAAGAAAGACAGGCTGAACACCCATGAAGCTGCCTATACAGGCTTCCAGTGGCTCCCCAGGGTCTCAGGTAGAGG
>NW_015275772.1:0-361 GCF_001447785.1 Gekko japonicus
CTGATACACACATCTCTGTGAGCCTTGAGTGGCATCCAGGAAGGGAGAAAGTCAAGTATATGGCGACAAATGATGGGGCAACTTTCTTTATTTGGTTGAACTGTCACTGGGAAGCCATGATGGATGGGTTTTAATATTCCAGCCTGGAGCCTTTAAAATGAGCAGTACAAGACCTGGGAGGATTGGATAACACTGGTTTGGCAGGAATGGCCAGGCGGCCACCCCAACTTATACCTGGTTCCTAAGAGTCACACCCAAATGGGAGGTGAAGGGGTAAAACAGTCAGCATATTTGGAAAAGGCACATGAAAGGACAAGGAGGATCCAAGGGAACTGTCATGGGTCAGCTAGGGCTCAGCGAT
>NW_015275773.1:0-361 GCF_001447785.1 Gekko japonicus
CAGACAGATCATTTTTCCCACAGCAAGCATCAGGAAAAGGGCACACCAGAAGCCTGACAAAAGCTTGCTGCCTTGCTAGGCTGTTTTTCAAGGGGGTCAACTTGGATGCAAGAGGTTCCTCTTGGTCCAGTAAGAAAGCGGAGTGCCCCTTCCGTCATCCCACCAAAGGAAAAATCTGGTCAAGGACCATGGGGAGAGGGTTTGCACTTGGGACTGACAGTGTGGAGTGGAAAGGAGAGCTAAGGCACGGCAAAACACGGGAAGTGGTCCACTGATCCCCTCTGGGCTGACGTTGGCAAATCAAGTGACACCTGGCCAGGTGCGACATTTGTAGGCTAGTTCTCACACCTCACCCCCCCCC
>NW_015275774.1:0-361 GCF_001447785.1 Gekko japonicus
AGCTAAGGATCCCTCACTCAAGAATTAGCAACACCCTCACCCAACTACAATTCCCATAATGCTCTTTGGGGAGGCAAGAGCAATGTTCTTAGTATAGGGTTCAGAGGTCTACTCCTGGATTTGTTCCCATTCTTTGTAAACAGCTCGTGATAGTTATAGGAATGTGAGCCACACTGGCCAGTCATTCCCTTCCCCACCCTTTCAAATAAAAGGATTTGTGCACTTGGCAGTTTAAAGAGTCCTTGAAAAGGGAGGGATTAGGTTTAATTAGGATTAGAGGCTGAGCTTTTCCTCTGATTCTAATTAGTCCTCCTGCCAGAACTCTTTTAACTTCGAAGTGCTCAGAGCCCACACAAATATA
>NW_015275775.1:0-361 GCF_001447785.1 Gekko japonicus
AAAAAAAGGCAAAATGGGAGAGGGGGATCAGTAATAACCCCCAGGGAAGAGCATATAAACTCATTCTTCCTTAGCAAATCAACAGTGCAAAAACCTCAAGTATTCCAGGACCACTTCACACATTCCTGTCTTAGATGCATATCTAAGGATCATCACAATTAAACAGAAGCAAGGAAGAGAGGAGGAAGCAAGACAGGAATACCCAGGCCAGGAAGTTCATACCATCAGCTCCTGAGAAGTCAGCCCATTGTCTGAAACAGTATTCATTGTTTTGTCTTTTCGAATTTTACATAGCAAGCCACCTTGGATATCGTGATAGAAAGGCAGTATCTAAATGCAATCAGGAAGGGAAGAAAAACAA
>NW_015275776.1:0-361 GCF_001447785.1 Gekko japonicus
CCACTGGACTCAAACTTTGTTCTGCCATGAAGCTCAGCTTGGACAAGTCACAGCCTCACTTGTGTGGGAAACCTAGGAGGGGAGAACTGGGTATGCTTCGCTGAGTTCCTTGAAAGAAAGGAGGAATAAAAATGTGCAAGGGCTATGACTGTGTGGAGATTTGCATCAAGATACCTGTGCAGGCAACCAAAAATACATGGATCATCCATGCACGGAGCAGAGAGCAGGCTCACATTTGCTAGTCCCATCCATGCCCTCCGAGCATCAACTGGGTCTTCTGTACAGAAGGGCAGAGCAGTGCCAAGAGGTCAGGGGGGTTGCCAGCAAGCCCAGAGGAAAATGTCCTGTCCCTTTAACAGAG
>NW_015275777.1:0-361 GCF_001447785.1 Gekko japonicus
CCCATAACTGTTCAAGCATAAACTTCTCTCTGCGTGACTGAGAACCTTCCTTTTTGCATCATACCCCAAACACTGCTTGGGCCATTAGATTGCTAATTTAATCAAATCTCGGTTTAGAGGTTTGTCAAGATAACTGCTTGGCTAAACCAGTGATATTTGCTAAACGGCTTGGAAGCCGCATGTGGTTCTTTGATGTTCCACTTGTGGCTCTTCAGAGCACCATCCCCCAATGTGGTGTCAACCTTATGGGTTCAGGAAAGTGGGTAACACCCTTGCTCAGGGGAACTTGTGGTTGGCAGGTGTTTCCCACCAGATATTGTAACTGTATGCAAGATGATCTGGGAGGGAAAGGGTGAAGAGA
>NW_015275778.1:0-361 GCF_001447785.1 Gekko japonicus
GGACTCTATGGCACTATACCCCGTTGAGCTCCCTTTCCAGACTCTACTTCCAAATCTCCATGAATTTCCCAGTCTGGGGCTGTCAACCCTTTCGTTGCTCCTTGCAGAGCAGCATGGAGAGTGCTGCGATTGTCTCAGAATCAATGGTGGGGGAACAGGGACTTGGCCAGTCCCAAAGAATGAGCAGCACGTGAACCTCACGGGACAGGTAGGAATCTTGCTTCTTCCACTGGTACAGGCGATTGCACCCTCTTGTTCAGGGAGGTTCAAGCTGAGCTGTAGGCCACCTTTCTGCAGCTGCTTGCTCACGAGCAGACCACATAAATACAGACGCAGAGATTGCAGTCTTCAAGTATCTGAA
>NW_015275779.1:0-361 GCF_001447785.1 Gekko japonicus
CGCATACCACACTGGCTCGCTTTCTGCCTTTAGTGCGATGCTTTGGTTCGGCTCCCGGCTCTTTCTGTGCAAACCCAGCAGCTTGAATGGCTCCATTAAGTATCTATGGCGGACATATGGGGCATCGTTAGCAAACAATTGCAGGTACAATTAATACATGGCCAGATGAATCAGCAGGTGCTGAAGCGCCTTCTTAAAAAAAGTAATCTGAACAATTTAGGTACTTTTTAACACAAAGGACAAGGCTGGATCCTCCCGGCTTTCCATGGATTCAAGAGGAGGAGCCCCCAAAGGCCTTGCTGGGAATCATGGGACATTAGGGTAGGGCTGTAGAAAGGAGACTCAAGCAAGAGCCAGTTTG
>NW_015275780.1:0-361 GCF_001447785.1 Gekko japonicus
ACCTCTGACAAGCTGAAAAGCAGGCTCTAGAAAACCAACAGTACAGGTTACATTTTTATCCTGGCCTTCCTTGACAGAGCTCAGGGCAGCGTACATGGTCCCCCCTCCCTCCACAATTTTATCAGAACATCCCTGCAAGGAAGGGTAGGCTGGGCTTCAAAACACATGAATGTGGGTCTCACTGTCATCGTCAAACATCTTAACCACTCCAGCACCCTGGCTTTTCATAAGTGCATGTACCTGGGTAACACAGCTTCTAACTACTAAGCTCCGTCTCTAACCAAAGAACAGGCAAAATGTTCACCTCCAGGCAGGCACAACATCTGAGCAGTTTTCATAGTGGAAGGTGGTACGCAGTGGG
>NW_015275781.1:0-361 GCF_001447785.1 Gekko japonicus
GTTGGGAGGGTTTCCTGGCATTGGGCTTTGATGAGTTGACTGGGTCACATCCTCCCTTTTAACCTTCTTACAGTGCATTCCTTCCAGCTTTAGCTAATTTAGTACTTAGAGGCTGCATTCTGGTATCCTCCTAGGTATTGCTGTCAGGTAATAGAGAAATGTTGTGTGGTCAGAGAGAAGGTATTGAATAGAATTACTTTCCCATGCAATTCAGATAAACTATGATACTATCAAGATATATAACGTTTCACAAAGGATGTTGGTTTTGAGATGGATTTATGAGCTGAATGCGGAGGGAAGACTGCTGTTGCTGCTGCCCAGGAGGAATTTAGTTTTAGTACACAACGGTGAATGAAATCCA
>NW_015275782.1:0-361 GCF_001447785.1 Gekko japonicus
GAAAGTTGATTCCTGGCAAGGGAAATTCCAGAGAGGATCGTCCCATTCCTAGAATATTTGGCATCTTGGCTGCAGGGAGAATTGCCCAACCTCGTGTTGACTTTTAGGAATCGCCCCAGAGGTCCAGAGTCCCCCCCCCCATCCCTCGGTAGACGCCCCAGCCAGCCGCGGCCTCGGCCTCAGGTGTATCCGGACATCGGGTGGAGTTTGGCTGCCCGAGCCAGGAAAGAATCGCAGCAGGAGCCAGAATGGCTAAAGGGCCGAGAGGTGATGACGCGGCGCTTTGGCACTCCCCGGAGGAGCCGGAGTTTTGCACCTCGGTAGGGCGTCGCCTGCTTGAGATGCCTGCAGACGGGACAAC
>NW_015275783.1:0-361 GCF_001447785.1 Gekko japonicus
GATGTTAGTGACAGGCAGGCAGGTAGTCAAGTCCACAGCAGCAGCAGATCCCCCAAACAGACAAAACATAACTCTATCCTTCCATGATGAACAGGCCAATGAGACTGAAGAGTCAATTCCAAGTTTATGTAGTCCCAGCCTTGCTCATAACTGGCTCTCTGAGTCACATGCTTATGCTGGGTTGGCCCAGGCTGCATATCCCATAGTGGCCACTTGTATGTGCTGTGGCACTCTTTCGGCTCAGATGGAATTGACTTGCTTCTCCTTGCAGTAGCACAAGGAATGAAGTATTGGCCCCTGACTCCCAGGATCTTGGGTTTGAGTCTCCTGGAACCTTACAAATTGGAGCGCTGATTATCAT
>NW_015275784.1:0-361 GCF_001447785.1 Gekko japonicus
ATTAATAAAAGTTTGATCATTTCACTTTGTTCATCTTTGAGTTTCCAGTGACGTCCTGTTTGCCTAGCATCAAATTCTTTCAGTCATCATCTTTGTAAAACCTTCCCACTTAACAAATAATTATCTACAATTTCTACAGAGGAAAAGTATGCTGTACATCACTCTGAAGTGAGTCTTTACCACACATTTCCCTAAATCCCTTTTATTCCCCCACTCTTTAGCGAGACTCCAAGTCTTGCAGGAGGTTTCAGTTTTCTTGTAGGACAATCTACCAGCTCTTCAATGGAATCTGTATGGTCCTGTGATAGATGGTCCATCTGTTTTCAATCTTGTTCTTTTATTTAAAAAGTTGGATAAGAAT
>NW_015275785.1:0-361 GCF_001447785.1 Gekko japonicus
TTGCTATAATTATATCCTAGTGCTGGTTTTAAAAAAAAATCCCGAGAGGCAGGGAGAGGAAATGTCTACCCTGGGGATGGGGTATGGGGAAATGGCTGCTTATGTGGGTTGGAAAATCTGAATTCTCCCACCCACACAACAGCTATCTAGTCTTTACTGTGATCTTTCCCAAACGTTTGGAGCAAACCAGGTTGGAGAAAGATTGAAGAAAAGCTAGGAAAACCCTGGGAGGTGAGTGAGTGCACCACAATATTGGGGGAACCAGGAAAATAGCCTGCTCTCTAAAAGCAGTGAACCTGTGGCAGATAGTTCTTGTGGAAGTGGCTGATGAAACCCATTACAGATTTTGGCTGCGGTCACA
>NW_015275786.1:0-361 GCF_001447785.1 Gekko japonicus
GTAAATATTTACACTTTGTATTTGCCAAAGTGAATATGTAATTGAAGTTCAAAATTTACCCTCAGCTGTGTAAATCACAGCGATGAAGGAAAAAGGAGGAGAGATCAACCTTTCTCCCTCCCCCTCCCACTGCAGCCCCCAACCAGTGCCCTGTATTTCCTGAAATCTCTTTTCAGGGTCACAAGGCTCTGGTGGTTTGGAGGGGAATGTAACAAAGGTCCGCATTTCCACTGGCAATGGTGAGGACTCAGCCCACTCATCTCTCCACTTAGCAGCTGAACCAAAGTAGAAACAGCTCAGCTTAATTTATAAAGCTGCCAACACTGGCCTTGCATGAATAGTCATGTTTCTTTACTTTTCA
>NW_015275787.1:0-361 GCF_001447785.1 Gekko japonicus
ACACCAAACTGGCTCTCACTAAGCGATCAGTTGTGTCACAAGCCAGGGCTGTTCTGATTGGCTCCCTTCGTGTGTTCAAGCACAGTTAGTAGGCAGCCGCAGGACTGTTCACAAGATGGCCGAGCTGTTTGCCACTGAACTGAACAAATCCAGAGATCAGCTGACCTTCATGGCCGCCATCAGACCAGATAAATTCGGTTGTTGGATGCACGTGCTGTGCAGTTTGCGGCATCCCTGCAGTAAATCCCACTGCATAAAATACCAGCCAATATTTGGTTATACAAATAAATGTTTTGCTGTTTGAACAGTGGGGCAAAACCACCCTATTGTTCCTTTCCTGAGGTGGGGGCATAGTGTTCTT
>NW_015275788.1:0-361 GCF_001447785.1 Gekko japonicus
AATAATGTGGAACAATCTTCCCAAGGAAGACAGTATGGCCCCTTCTTTATTAGGATTTACAACTTCTAAGGTAGAGTCTTTTCATTTGAACTACTAAGTAAATGGCACTCTGGTATTTAAAGGTTGGTCACTTTGTGGCTTTTATGGCTCCTGCAAACTTTCCTGGCACATTTTTCCAAGGCAGATTCACAGCTCTTTGGAAAAACATATCAAAGACTGCTTCTCAATGGCAGTTTGTCTCATCTTCATGTTCAACCCTTTTCTGAAATAAGACTCCTTGTTTCTAGATGAAAGGCTATGATGGAGGCCACAATGGAGGAGGCCTAGGCTGCAAGTGACAGGCTGCTCCAGGCAATCTGAT
>NW_015275789.1:0-360 GCF_001447785.1 Gekko japonicus
CGCACTTAAGCACTTCACAAAACTGGAAGGAGGGCTGCCCACATCTGCCCCAGTGATTGGCCTCTCCCGCATTCTTCGTCCTCTGCTGCAGCCAGGCTACTTGTGGTGTGTCTCATCAGTTCCCCCCTCCTCCGAAAGTCCCGTGGCACCAGCGGTATCCTCTTAGCCAGTTGTCAGGCATTCATTCCGAACAGGAAGCGAGTCCCGCCTGACTCACGACCGGGCCTGCTTTATATCTACAAAAGTCACCACGAGGGAAAAGATGTCATGCAAGAAACCAGTGGTCTATTTTGGGCTCAGAGCAGGAGCCATTAAGCACTCATTCTGTTCCCCCGGCCTCGGGATAAAAATAAATGGCTG
>NW_015275790.1:0-361 GCF_001447785.1 Gekko japonicus
TATTGACTTTATTTCATATGCCATTCAGAATCCCTTGAAAAGGATCTCCTTCCTCTGGTTCTTATCTTCTGTAGTTTCTGGCTTTCTTTGCCTATGTGTATTTTTTTCTGTTTTTGGCTTTTTGTTACAAAAGTGGTTGTTTCTGATTTTATGTGTGTTTGTAGCTTTGCATGTTGTTTTGATGTTGTATTGTTGTATTGTTTACAACAATAAGAAATCTGAGTCATGGGCAATAAAAGATGAAGAAGAATGCACCATTTGAATCCCCCCAGACCAAAGAAGCATTCGTGTCTGTCTATCTCAGCATCTGATAATGATGTTCAAAGAAGGTACCCTTGCAATATTCTGAGATCCTGAAAAA
>NW_015275791.1:0-361 GCF_001447785.1 Gekko japonicus
CTTAACCACTACACAACTTCAGAATTCTTATGAGAGCTGGGAAAAGGCTCAGGCCGAGACTTTGGGGAAACGCAAGAGAAAAGGAGTTCCAAAACAGTCACAAAGATTGCCTCTGTTCTCACTGCATGGGCTTGATTCAAAGACACAATAATGACAAGAACTTTATCAGCAGATAGAAGGCCCAGCCTACATGTGATAGCAGCAGTTCCACCACTCTCAATGTGATTTACCCGAATTGCGTATGAAGTAAGGATTTGAGGGTCCAATTCAGAAAGCAAAACAGGTCTACTGGGGAGGGTGCTTTTCTCCCAGCTGGGGTAACTTCCATAATCAGAGCTGGGCTCATAGAAAAGTGGTGTCA
>NW_015275792.1:0-361 GCF_001447785.1 Gekko japonicus
CCATCTTCAACAGTGGTTAGCAAGATGCTTCCGACAGGGCAGCATGGAAGAGCCCTGCCCTACCGTTTGCCCTTAGTGGTCAAAGGTACACTGCCTCTAACGATGGAGGTTTCATTTGGCTTGTCATGACTAATATCTTTTGAAGGGAGTTATCTTTTCGCAAGCGGAAGTGAAAAGCAATGCTGTGTTACCCATCCTGGATCTAGATACCGTACGTTTAGTTGAGGATGCTAAAAAGAATTGGAAGTTGTTGGGCGTCTCCACAGTTAGCACTAGACAATAAAACAGTTCTGTTCCATTACATGGAAACATTACTTAACAAGCACGGGGCCAGTGGAACACTCTGTCTGGGGCAGTGACG
>NW_015275793.1:0-361 GCF_001447785.1 Gekko japonicus
AGACAAAAAATGGAGGCTATTTTGCATTAGAAGCCTAGACTAGCCTGATATCAGATCTCAAGTACTGCTGGCCGTAGTTAGTATTTGGGATGGGAGGCCACCAAGGAATACCAGGATCACTGCACAGAGGCAAGCAATTTAAGAATCTGGCGGGAAAAGTTTGGGGACCTCCTCTGCAGCTTTCTCCAGGCACACACACCCATCCCCCAAGCTGGACTGTGTTAGCACAGATCAAGATGGGTACCCGTGTTCATCTATCTGCCGCAGTATATCTGAAGAAGTGAGCAGTGACTAACAATGGCTCATATCCCTGCCAACATATTTCATTAGTCTTTGAAGGTGCTCCTGGACTCTTGCTCTT
>NW_015275794.1:0-361 GCF_001447785.1 Gekko japonicus
ACCGTGGGTCCTATTTTGGTTTTGTGAGAGGCAGGTAGTAAGACAGGTGGGTAAGTGGGTGGGAAGGGGCCTCTGGACCACTCTGCCCAGGGCCCCCCAAATCTAGAACCGGCCCTGCTTCCAGGTATCCCCGGTGATGACGGCAGAAGAGCTGACCAACCAGGTGCTGGAGATGCGGAACGTGGCAGCCAGTGTGGACCTTTGGCTGACTTTCGAGGTCTTGGAGAACGGCGAACTAGGTGAGTCGATGAGGCAGGCCTTCTCCGTCAGTCAGCATTGGATGGGGAGGGGCACAGAGGCGGTTCCAGGCTTCACCGAGCGAGTGATGTGTGCCACAGGCCTTCTGGCAAAGCGCCTGGTA
>NW_015275795.1:0-361 GCF_001447785.1 Gekko japonicus
GCAAGTCAATGCAGCTGCAAAAAAAAAGAAGTTCCTTCCAGCTCAGTCTAGCTTGGAAGATGGCCCCCTATCCTGTTGATTGAATTGACTTGCACTGTAATCCACCTTGAGTCTCAGGGCATTTCCACACAGCCTTATTGTGTTGGTTCTGGCTCCAAACTGCTTAGGTTTATCCCATGGGTTCCACACATTCTCTTCAGCCATAAATGTTTTGCCTCACATCATCTCTGGATTTCTTTCCAAATCTTTTGGGACCACTTTTACTCCAAACTTTTTCTAAAACCAATACTGAGTCGTATTTGTTTTCATGGGCAATGTTGCCTACACTTTTGTTTGCTTGTTTCCCCACCCATTTCCAGCC
>NW_015275796.1:0-361 GCF_001447785.1 Gekko japonicus
AAAACTGCTGTTTCTGTTTGGTTTTTAGAAATCTTGTTCTCTTTCACTTATTATGCGTATTTCAGCTAATCTGTGTAGCAAATGCGAATCAGTCAGCACCACTGGCCGCCTTTGGATATACGGCCTCCTGGGGCAGCCGTGTTAAAATATCAAAGGGCCGATGACTGCCAGTTTAGGAAACATCTAACCCCAGCGATGACCTACATAATGAGAATGTAACCTTAGGAGCCTCCCCACCAACCTGCCAAAAAAATGATCAGACGCTACTGAAAATGGCATTGCCTCTGGCCCGGTAGGTATACCTGCCTGCTATTAATTGTGGACTGTTAAGGACCATAAGGAGCTGCGGTGGCTCAAGTGG
>NW_015275797.1:0-360 GCF_001447785.1 Gekko japonicus
GAGGGCTGTAAACGCTTTTTAAAAAACACTCAAACCTCTTTTTTGCTCTTTTCAAAATGAGAACGCTGGAACATAATTGCTTTTGTTGGATCACAATCCTGAAAAGCAAAAGACTTTTTCAAACCTCTGTGCTTCCTCCTTGGGCTACCATTCATTATTCTGCATTATATTCATTAATGAAAAATTCTATCCATGTCAATATTTTTATATGCAGTGAGACAGTTTGGCTTCATGGCATTCAGTCTGAACTAGCCCTACCAAAACATTTAATGGAAAATGACAATATATGTTAATTCTCTGAGGCCTGCATTTCATACTTGTTGTAGATAGAGCATATTTACAGGCAGACTTGCTTGTCAC
>NW_015275798.1:0-360 GCF_001447785.1 Gekko japonicus
CCCAAAACCTTTCGTGTGACTGGGGCCCTAGTTTGCCTACACAAACCAGGATTTGATTCATAGTTTGTGATATGAATCCTGGCCTCACAAGCAAAGCACAGTTAAAATAAATCAGCCTGTACTCTATCATCTGTGCACAGAGCTGATTTCTCATTATTCCTCTCTAATCCTGCAGTCCCTTTTTATTTCCAGAAAGATGGTTTCTGGTATTATGGGATGCTGAGAGAGATACAAGTGAACAGGAGTAGCAGAGAAGTCAGGGTGGGATGTAGATGAGAGAGAGGGATAAAATCTAATGTATCTAACTACGATGGTTGTGGATGCAAGGAATACGTGCCCTGCATCCATTGTTCCAAAGAT
>NW_015275799.1:0-360 GCF_001447785.1 Gekko japonicus
CGAAAACCACAAACTTCTAGACTTCAGACATATTGCTTCCTCTGTGGCCAAGATGCTACGTTCTAAGGGAAGAGAGGATAAAAGCTGTTTCTGTGAGAGCTCATCTTTATGACGGCATAAAAGATATACGCCACACTGGGCATGATTGCGGGCGTCAGAAATTAAGGTGTAGCCTGGCTTCTGTTGAAGATGTGCCCACCAGGGATGCTGTGTGCCACTCATGAAGCAGGACGAGCGGGAAACTAATTCTCACATCTCAACACCCCTGCTGAAATGTGGTAATGACTAAAGGGTCCGCCAGGATGTGATGACAAAATACCAAGAAGGAGAGTAAGAGTAGGTTTTTATGCCCCACTTTTC
>NW_015275800.1:0-360 GCF_001447785.1 Gekko japonicus
ATAATATTTTTATTGAGTTTTTGTGATTAGAAGACAAACACACACATATAACAATAACAAACAAAAATCCTTACTTCAGTTAAACGCATCCCACTGGCAAAACAATTGAATATACAATTAATTCATCCCCCTTTTATCCTCAAAAAACTCTAATTTTCGTTTTTATTCCATCCGTTTAGGTTCTCCATATAACTGCTCACTTTCAGATTCATTCCTGATTTTTGTTATCATAAAATCAAACCTGGGAAACCTAATTTATTATTGGTAAAAAATTAATTCATGTAGCTTACTAAATTATTCTATCAAACTCGGAAACAGTCATTAACCATTAACATATAACAGAGCAACAGAGGGCATTAA
>NW_015275801.1:0-361 GCF_001447785.1 Gekko japonicus
AAGCTCTGGTGCCTACCCAAAACTACATGATGCCCTAATACATTTAAATTAAACAAAGGCTATCTATGAGGAGAATCAGTGTGATATCGTGGTTAGTGTGTCTAACTAGGACCCGGTTTCCCTTCACTATGTAACTCACTAGGTGATCACAGGTTAGTGAGCAGAAGCTTCCTCACAAGGTTATTATGAGGATAGAAAGATGGCATGCGGTTAACACAAATGATCATGAAACCAACATACACATTTGTGCTGATTCAGACATAGCTCAGTTCTTTGCACTTAGTGTTTGTATTTCCAAAATGTTTGCATATTCTGCATGAAAACTGGGCCCCACCTAGGGTTGCCAGCTCTGAGTTGGGAA
>NW_015275802.1:0-360 GCF_001447785.1 Gekko japonicus
GGGAGGAGGGGGGAAGGAATGGCATTTTCCCACTGGAGCACAGAATATGATGCATGGAACGCCTTCGGTCTGAGCTTTCACACGGGATGAGGTTCTGCTGGAAAACTCTGCCTTCTTCCCACTGTTTGGGGCGGGTGGTTGGAGGATGACACCCCAGAGGAAGAAGAGTTTTCAGAGGCTGCGTTCCCTCGCAGGGACCTAAAAATAAATCTGGTATATAAACACCTCGTGTCTGAAGTCTGTGTGGCCCAGGTGATGCGGCAGCTTTTCCAAGCCTGGCAGCTTTTCCAATGGATTCACAATCTTTAACTGAACCTGTCGTGGCTCAGGAGGGGTGTCACCGGACGCTGCCACCACTCT
>NW_015275803.1:0-360 GCF_001447785.1 Gekko japonicus
ATCAGACCAATGGTCCCTCTAGTCCAACAACCTGTTTCCAACATCATGCATGCCCCGGTGACAGGAAAGCCTACAAGCAGCGTCTGCAGACAATTGCTCTCATCTCCTGACTGCTCGCTAGCATCTGACAATCAGAGGCACTGTGCCTCTGAAACCCAGAACACCCATTCAGCTAGCATGGCTACGCTCCATAAATCTGTACAACCTTCTTTCAAGTCCATTTCAGACAGTGACTGTCAACAAAGTTCATAGCAGTAAATTCTACAAGCCAGATAAACATTGTGTGAAGTAATACGTCCTTTTGTCTGTCTTGGATCTACTGTCAATCCATTTTGTAATCTCACCCCTGAATTCTAGTAT
>NW_015275804.1:0-360 GCF_001447785.1 Gekko japonicus
CCAGCGCCACTCGGACTTGGGAACCCTATCTCAGCCTCACCTAGATCACAGGGTTGCTATAAACAAAATGGAGGAGGGGGAGAACCATGTTGTAAGCTGCTTTGGGCCCCAATGGCGAGAAAAGAAGGGTACAAATAAATAAATACCCATTTGTACAACGGCCCAAAGCCCTATCTATACACGAGAGCAGGGCTCTAGTGATACCAGTCCAGCAATCCAGCTGGACCTACATCTTACTTAGCAATTATCATAGCAAAAAAAATATAATAGGATGTGGAGCCAGCCTTATAATGGATACAGATGTGCTAGACAGGGCATAAGTTTTGTGCAGTGGAGCAAACAACAAATACCCAGTTCCGT
>NW_015275805.1:0-360 GCF_001447785.1 Gekko japonicus
GAACGATTTTTTCCCCACCCCGGTTTCCATGTCTAGCTCTTGCTCTAACATGTCCTTGTACTGGGGCCATTTGACTTAAATCTGATCAAATTATGCCTTCTACAACCTGTTACAGACACATGCATAAAGAGATCTGTTTCCCTCTTGCCTAATCTTGTCTGTACCTCAGCAAACTGTAAAATGCACCGCTTGGAGGGATGGTGGATTGTAATTGCATGCTATTAGTCATGGCCATGGGGCAAAGGGAGATAAAGAACCTTGTTTTTTTAATTACTCCCCCCCCCCCAGCTGGTTATAAAAATCACAGAAGGTGTGATATCATTTTAGGCACCAAGCTGAAGGGTTATTCTATGCCGAGAG